>NC_056743.1:1049177741-1049225241 GCF_019279795.1 Protopterus annectens
ATTTGTATGGATTATTGTATTATATGTCATGAAGGCTGAGAGAATCTTGCATTGTTTGACCTGGTATGATTAAATGGCATTAAGGCTTAGTGCTCTACTTTGATATTGGTATCTGACATTTAGACAAAATGTATACCAAGAGTCTGGAAGGACAAAATTATACAGAATGAGGACAGTCAGTGAATGCTGAGAGTCCCTGCAAGCATGTGCTTTAGAAAATAAAATGTCTCTTCCTCTGTCTGGGATGGCCTGCATATGTTGCATGAAAAAGCTGTCAAAGCTAATGTGGATACAAGTACACTGCATGCTCTGATTTCAGGGTAGTCACAGATATAAGAATTTCTAAAGGCGTGCAGGTGCAGAAGAAAGTTTCGGTCCATTAATTTATTAGTTTTATGTATGCAACCCTCTGTTCCTTCCTAGTACCACCTTTTTTAAGTGTCTCAGGTGCATTTAAAACACTTTCGTAGATCAGAACTCCATCTGTGCTTCAGTAATGCATTACAGCTCCACTTCACCTTCTATGTGCAGTAATATTTCTTCATGTCACTCCAAAATCTTACTCTCAAGTTACTGTCTATTCCCCTGTCTGGAATATCCGACTTTCATCTTCAGTTTTGAGCCATCAGTGTCTCCCTTGAAGGTACGATACAAAATCCCTGTTTCCCTTCTTTCCTCCAGTCTGCCATTTACCAGTGTTCAAAGCCTTTCCTGACAAACCGTACCCCTGACTCTCATTTCTGTCTTGGTAATTTGGTATTGGCAACTCAGCCAGTTTTTGGATGTATTTTTTCTTTGTATGTTAGACTCTTTTGTATTTTAGAAATAAAGACAATATTCAATATAAGACAAAAGCATCATTCTACATAATGGGAAGATGTCACCTGCATACCTGCAGCCAGCATTCCCAGCATACATAGTTCCCAAGATGGGGTATTTTCAATCAAATATGTCGGTATTAAGCATGTTTGAAGAATTGAACATTTTAAAGAACTACCCTGTTCCCACCTAATGATATAGTCATGCCATTTGTCTCACCTGTGTAAATAGCAGAAAAAATAGATAGAGTGATAGATATTTACACATTTAAGTGAAGTTATTGAGCTAGGAAGTGGCTTCAGACTACAAAAGCAAAAGGAAAAAGAAATATGGCATAAAAATGCTTACATGTTTGCTCGTATAGGAATATAGCTATATTGTGTTTGGCAAGTAGTGGGGCAAGAAAACCTATGTTATTGAAATGTTATTGACTGAAGTCGAGATTTAACTGGAGGGGGCCTAGCAGGTTTGCAAAGTCAACATAGGATGTTTGTTCAGCTTTGCTCCAAACATGGCAATCCTGCAATGAAGCATCATTACTGGATTAGTATTGGAGATCTTGGTAGCTGACTATCAAAATGTAACAGTAGTGCTTGGCATTACACTGCCTAAACAAAACAATAGTTCTTAGTACTACCCTACAGTGAAGCAAAGATTAAGGGACTGCATCAGTGCCCAAGGAAAAAAAATGTATTTAGTACTCATAGAAGGATGGGAAGGGCAGAAGACTTAATACAATGTCAATAATAATGTGGATGATAATATCAGCCAGACAACTTCTACAGCAATCACAAAATCATTCATAACTCACAGTCAGCATTAGATTTCTGTCTGTCTCTGAGACTGCTGAATCTGCCACTGTACTCTATATGTTTTGGCCTGCTTCAGTAACTGGAAGACATAGTAAGGCACCTATCACATATGGTTGTAAAAGCAGTACATGGGTATCTGCACTATCCTCCCCACATTAAAAAAATAACTTAGAGCACCTGTCTAAGGTTGACCCCCTTTATTAGCATGCAGTGATACACTTCTCTAGCAGAATTCCCTTTCTCATTTCATGGTTTCATGTAATAGATAATTATCATATGCATGTCTTAGGTCAACCGCAGCTTATCCTATAGTTGCATCTGCTATTTCCTTTTCCCACGTTCTGCCCCCTTATAATGACATATGCAGACATGCTTGTATCTAGGCTAGTACCCGCTATCTCCCATGTCCCAGGCATAAATAAGATTTAAAGTGGTCATCTGTAAGGTAGCCTCACTGCAGTATGCTGTTCTCACACTGTGTAACTATAAACATGTTCTTATCAAAGGGCTCTCCCAACTTGTGTCCCATTTTTGAAGTTATAATACAATTTTACTTGTTTGTGGCTAAGCTAGCTCCTCATCATATCACATTTCCATGATGCATAAATATTCAAGTGATCTTGTCTAAGTAGCCCCCTGCCATGATGCATTTCCTAGCCGCTCCCAGTATATAACAGTAATTACCGGGAATGACTCTTTTTGGTGCTTTTGCTGAGTCTTTCTGGTATGCAAAGTAGCAGCTACTCGGTTAAGCAAACTGTCATCATTATTAAATTATAGTGCGAGGGGATGATTATATGCAGATGTAACTGATTTGCTATACGGTAAAATTTTCTTCACACTGACAGATTGCCTTAGACTGAAAATACCTCCAAAAGTCCAAGCAGTTTAACAGACTGCAGTTAATTATATGATGACATGATTAATGACATCACCTTATTAAATTTAAAAAGACATAACTATTTAAATATGTAAAAAATATTTCAGACATAAATACATGTTTATAAAAACACAGTGATAAGATAATACAAATATTATTTTAATTCTTCACTTACTCCTCCTAACATGATGCTTTAGTTTAATTAAAAAAAATGTTCTTTAAGAGCACATGGCATGTAGAAGGAATTTGCCATTTGGTGCACTGTCTGATACTTCATTATTTCAGGTAACACCTCCCATATCTGTGCATTACATTAAAAAAATATTAAAAAAATATTTGTAGATATACAGGATATGTATGTGTGTGTGTTTATGTGGATGGGTGGGTGCATGGATGCCATCATTACTAGCAATAAATTTGAAAACTGCATTATACTCCTCCCTGTGCTCAATGCCAACAGTAAACTTCTTTACATATTTTACTTGGTACCTAAAAGTCTTAGTTATGTAAAACATTTGCAAACACGTAAGCCCTCTAATAGTGCAAAAACATAATACCCACACATGTATTTCTTTACTGACATCGACTGCATAACTTAATTATATTTTTATATATGTTAACATATAGTACAGTTGTAAAACAAGTAAATGATTCTTCTTTTTTTACTGATATTATTACTGTAATGCTAGGTTGGCACCACTGCTATCATATGTGATGATATGATTGCACCACTGCCACTAATGTAACTCCCAGATGGCAGAATAGCACAATGACTGCTATAAATGGGGTGGTGAAGTAATAGCAACAAAGTGTACAAAAGTCTATCTCAGTATTAAGTCACGAACTACAGTATCTCCCTAAGATTATAAAGAGGTTCTGCACTGCTGTCATGGGTATGGGATTTTAACATTCACACCTGGACTAGATTGTACAAAGCCTACTTTCAGAGGTTAGTCTTCGTCCATGCACTCTGCTCAGTTTCTTCCAGTGTCTCTTTCTCTATGGTAACTGCCTTTCACACAAAGTGTTATTTTCACACATACACATATACACAGCACAGTGGTGCAGCAGTAGCATTGTCACCTCACAGCAAGAGGTTCTTCAGTTTGATTCTCAGCAGGAGTGCCTTCTGTGCAGAGTCTGCATGCCTCCCTGCTTTCATGTGGGTTTCCTCTGTGTGCTCTGGTTTCCTCCCACATTTTCAAAGACATGCATCTGCATTTCTCCCTGGGCTGCCACTGAAAATTGGCTTCATTCCAAGTTGGACTTTCCCAGTAAACAAATGTTAAATAAATAAATACACACACAAACTTACACACCTCCCATGGAAGGCTGGCAGAATTCTTCAATTCCCCACAACCGCCTTCCTTGTATAGCAGTACTTCTTCTACCCCACAAAAGCCACTGTTACCCACTGCTGCTGTTAAATCAAGACAGGTATGAACTACATGGGATAATATTCCAGTAAATTAGGTGCTGCCTTGACCACAGACAGATGCATAGGGTACTTGATTCATTTTCTTGCTGTTAGTATTTGTAGTATCACCCAAGCTGCTATGCTAACTAACATTACATACCTTCTCCTTACTAGACAAAAATACAACAGGTCTCTAACTATGACGGTCTTGGTCAGGATCTTCTGGTGTCTTATCCTCACAGTTTTTAAATTTTCAAGTGCTCATGTCTGTACATGTTCAGCCATTTTCCAGCAGTTGTCAGCATGCTGTGTTTACTGTCTAGGAGAAAAATGTCACACATGCATGCATACATAAACCCTGTGGAAGCTGAATAAACATACATGCCACAGCTGGGTGAAGAGGAAGGCAACAGAGGCTCATATAGGTGCACACCCCAACCAAGTTGCATTATAAGATCAGCTGTAGCTTTATGTCTGATTAAAGACAGGCGCTGCCCATGAAATTTGCTGTAAACCATAATATAACAGCCTGAAATATACACCAACACTGCAACTTAACTGTCTTTATGGATTGTATGTTGGACATAACATGTCACAGGGTGTTACACTAAGTCGTACAGCAGTCTGACTATTATGTAGTACATAAAGGCATAATGGACTTACTACCTTAGTGTCAATTGCATTTTTCCAGATACAATCTTTAAACATATGTGACTATTTAAAAGAAATCTCTACACTATTGTTGATTTTGTGAATGCTTAGAGCAACTCAAATATTAATATAAATCTGAAACAAAATATTTTACGTTGTGCTTTATCTTGTGAAAAGTACTGACACTCCATTCTGCCACTCTGTACTCTACCTCTGTTTTCATACCTGGTTGAGTATTTCAAAAAACGGAAGTGTCTGTGTAAACCTTTCCAGGAACACTCACACTCTTCCTATGAATGTTAATAGTATACTTGGAAAAGTTATTTGTTAATTTGAAAAGAAAATGCATATTTTCTTGATTGTGGGAATATTGACGCATATTTAAAAAATGTACTGTGATAATTCCTTTTAATGTTTTATTTTGTTGAGGGGGAAATTGGCTAAGTTAAACCAATTTTCAGTGGAGTTGCTGCAGGGTAGAAAGTCTCAGGGAAAAGTTTTCTTCCAGAGGCTATGTATACATAAGTCATAATACATGTACAGCTGACCACAGCATAGTAAGAACAAAATCCAATCATTGAACCCAGACTGATGTAGATGAGTAAGCGTTAGCTGAAGAAATAACTGATACGATGAAAAAAATTGAAATGTTTACATGTATACCTCAGCTATGACAATTAAAGCTAAATATGAAAAGCAAACCGGTTCATACAAGTGGATCTTTAAGACTTTACAGGAAATTGGACAAATGTGAGGTGCTTTTTTAAATTGGTTGCTTTCTTGGGCCAATCCATCTATGTAAAAGTAAAAATCACTAAAAAGTGAAGAATTTGTTGCATGTTTTAATATACTGACTAGTGAAGGTGTCTTTTAGTGATTGTTGATGTAGTAAATGGAGGATGTGATAAGTATTTTGAAAGTGAAGTTATTCTTAGCCTGATTGTGGTGACCATAATACTCCACAATCAGTGAACAGAAAAACTAAAAATGTAGGGGCGTTCACCATCATGTAGGTCACATATAGTCTGGAAGCTATATGGACTAAATTCTGGAACCTAAATAGAATATTTAAAGTATATTTGAAAGGGTCTATATCACTTCGATGAAATGGCAGAAGTTCCAACACCATATGTTCGAACTTCTAACCACGAAGTGCAAAACCATCGAAGGCTTAGAACAGCGATTTTGTTTCCCAGGGAAAAAAATCGCTGTTCCAAGAAACACACACACAACACAAGCACACCAAAAAAACAGCAATCCACACACATACATTTAAAATCCTACATCTAACCCTACACTAAACTACTAAACTATACATACACTACTATCTATCCACTTACCTTAACCCTAACCCTAACGTCCGTCACTATCGCACACTCACCTGACCCGCGCGCTAACCTTAACTCACCTATCCCACCCTAACCCTAAAGTCTGTCACTATTGCACACTCACCTCACCCGTGCCCTAACCCTAACTCACCTAACCCGCACCCTAACCCTAACGTCCACACAATCACACACTTACCTGAATCCGACCCTTAACTTTCCACCACAATGCTGAAAATAGCAAAGCCACAGAAATGGCCCACCAAATTCTTTCCCTGGGAAAGAATTCGGTGTTCCGCGGCTTCACGATAATAAGTTTTCGAACTTCACAGTTCGAACATATGGTGTTCGAACTGCTGAAGTTTTGACGAACTGATAGGATCCCTATTTGAAATGCATGGGAGTGATTACAATGGAAGGAGTGGAATTTATGCATGATAAGCAAGCAACCAGTTAGCCAGTGAAACAACAAATGTACACATTTCAGGATAAGGCAGCTGAGATAGTACAGGAAATTAAAATGGCTGGACAGTATTTAATCAGAATAGAAGATAAGGCATGAAACCAAAATTTAAGACTGTGTGGTGATTTGGAAGGTGAGGAGAAGATGAATCTGATGAAATACTTGAAAATCAATATGCAATAGTGGGCTGGATCTGCTGATAATAGCACAAGTGAAACAAATGCCACTGCCAGAATGAGTAGTCAACTATGGAAAAACTTGGCCATTAATGATAGAATTTTTAATCTGGTTTTAATTTCTCCAAGTATTTTGGGTTTGTAATACCATGATGGGAAATCCTAAGCCAAAGTATGATTAAAGTTCATGAAATTAGTATTGTTTCAATCTTTCATGTTATCCAAAATTGCACTTCACTGCACCCGCAATGTGCCCAGAACTGACTCATAAAACTCATACAGAGTTACATGTATAGGTAACATATGTAAACATGACTGTAATTTTTTTTTTTTTATGAAACCCATTTCTCCTAGTACTTTTATTGGAACTAGGGTTGCCACCTTTTATTGTGGTAAAACCAGAGTAAGGCCACACCACTCACATCACTCATAACCCTGCCCAATCCCGCCCCTCTCCTGCCCACATTCTGCTCATTTTGTGATATCACTATGGCATCAGCAAGTGGGACCGCCCTCTTTTTCCATTTCTGATGCCTGCTTTTAGCCGATTTACTATACTTTTCTGTAAAAAAAAAAAAAAAAAAAAAAAAAAGCATAATAAATCAACCAATTTAACAAACTCCGATGGTCTGTTTCCTTTTGTAAAACAGAATACCGGACTTTGTACAGTGTTTTACAGACTACTGGAGAATCAGTTTGATTTCCGGATAGTCCAGAAAAATAATGGATAGGTGGCAACCCTAATTGGAGCTGTTAACCACATTGCCCTCATTTCTGTCTGCAAATCCTGGTATTTTATGACTTTGTATCTCTCTCTGTGTAAGACTGAGTAATCACTGGGTATAGCAATTTCAATGATCAGTTCTACTTTTGTCTTCTTTTCATGGACTGCTATATCTGGTTTTCTCGCGTGTATTTTTTGAACTGTTAGAAATGGATGATCCCATGTGATATAAACTTCATCATTTTCTACAATGCTTTGTAGTTCATGTTTCCATTGCTTCTCAGCTGCTTCAGAATTATAATGTTTCCACAATCCCCATTGCAACAGTCTTGCCATATTATTATTATGCCTTTTAGTATACAGGTCTTCTACCCTTAGTGTATCACACCCAGCAACAATATGTTTCGAATTCTGCTTTACAAAACCTGCATTTGTCTTTTTCTCCGACATGCTCAATGGACTTTCTAAACCAATGTGTACATAGTCCACTATCCTGAGCCACTGATATTAACCCTTTGTTTTTTGGTTTATATTCACCTCTCCTTAACCATCCCTGTATTAGAGCCTGATCGACATGAGGGTGTATAATCTGCTATAAGAAAGCACTGATATTATGGAAGTTGTAGCAACTAAGTAGAAAGTTATAAGTGGTTGGCAGACCTATATTTGTAGAGCATGATTTCTCCATTATGACGCTAAGGCATCAGTTGCTATTTGAAGAAGCATTAAAGGAGTGCAAATGAAGGAAATTGCAACTTTAAACATGTTGTGGAATAGCTAAGTGTTTATTTTAATAGCATGGATGAATCATTTGGGAAAACAAAAGAACTAACAATTGAAACTAAACTAATTGCAAGTGGAACAAAAGGACAATGGCAGTATTAAGCTGGGAGATATTAATGTTTGTGGAGAAGAGGATGGATAGAGAACATGATCTGACGTGAATGAGAAGGGATTTCTGTTTATGTGTGCATTTTCCAGGACATCAAGATAGCGGGATATTATGGAATTTTCTGCTTAATGGTATAGACTGGATAGGAGTATGGATATGTTTATTAAAATGTTAGACATTCAGTGGATAACCCTGCGAATAGATGTAAAAGAATAAGTTAGTCTAAGTTCTGTGTAAGCAACTATTTTGAAATTTACTGATGGTAGTTCTTGCAAATCTAAAGCATATTTCCCAATACTGTAAATGCGTGGCCATAGTAGTGCAGTGGTTAGCATTGCCACCTCACAGCAAGAGGTTCTCCAGTTTGATTCTCGGCTGGGGTGCCTTCTGTGCAGAGTCTGTATGTCCACCCTGCAGTCATCTGGATTTCCTCTGGGTGCTCTGTTTTCCTCCCACATCCCAAAGACATGCTGCAGGTGGATTGGGCACTCTAAATTGGCCCTAGCCTTCTGGCAACCCGACACTGTAAAACTCAACTGCCAATCATTCTGCAGACCGTTGTTCTGCTGTGGTGACCCCTAACAGGACAAGCAGAAAGGAGAAGAAGATTATTTCCCAGTTCTGTAAATGTGTTGTCAAAAGTTGTATTAGTAGATTTGTGGACTTTTGTGCTGGTTATGACCAATGAGAATTTGAAGCGTAAACAGAACTTTGTAATTTTAAAATTATTCAGGTCAGCACATATATTGCATTATATGGTGAGGGTTAACAATATGAAAAAGTAAATTATTATTTCTAACTAGAATATACTAAAGTATTAACCACTTAATTAGCAATAAGTAGGAAATACTAATATAAGGCCTTTCCATTACATATTTGTTTACCTAAAGAATTACTCAGTATTATACATATTAAAGGCTAATGGCCTCTGTATTGAGTAGACAACTATTTTCTTACTACTGATAGAATTTTGCAATGTGGAATACTGTCAATTACCATCAATATGGTGATAAAACATTTGCCTTTTAGTAGACCTGAGTGTCTTTATGCTTAGGTGACTTTCAAGTGATAACAATTATTAGGTCTAGTAGCATCTATATTTAATTCAGTATCATTCAAGACAGTTTAAATATTCCAAAATATGATGAGGGCTAAGTACATGAAAATGTATACTGTGAGTTTCAAATAGAATATGGCAAAGTAGTAGCCATTTTAATAAATAATATGCAGGAACAAACATACAGCATAGTGACTTTTTTAAGAGTATTAGTATACAATTTCTGGTGTAAGGCAAACATTACTGGCATTCGCATTTAGCTTGTTTCAAAGAAAGTATAAATATATTTATTTTTGGTTGAACATTTGTTTTAAAGACTTTTGCACATACACAAAAAATAGCCAAATTAAAGACTTGTATATTGGATTATGAAATATTTGGTGAGCTTTCCATGTAACATAAAGGGCCAGTAGTTAAAGTCAGGTATAAAGAAATACAAACAAATTGCATTGAGTCTAATAAAATGCATAAGATGAAAGCTAGCTGCTGACATAAAGAAGTCAGCAAGTAAAATGTTGGTGGCATAAGAGGACAAGTATGAGGTATATCATCACAGGATGAGTTTTTTTTAATTTCTTCCTCTGTATTATTAGGATTATATGATTGTTATTGATTTGTCGTGGTGGGCATATCACAGTAGGTGGAGACTAATAGTATACGTAGTGATTGATATAAATATTCTGAAACAAGCCCACCAGTGATGGTGACTATGTTTCATGGACTGAGAACAACATTAATAATGGATATAGTTAATACACTTTTTTGACTAAGAAATTACATTGTTTCCAGTCCACCTGTTGGTTATTCTGCTGCGTGAATGAGATGATTCGGTTTGAAGCCGATACATGATACAGACTGGTAAAAAATAACAGTGGCAGTTTGAGCAGACAAGAAGTTATCATACTATGAAGAGAGTTGTGAATATTAAACATATTGAGCTCTAAATTTATAAAAGAAGAATGAAATAAGAGCTGGACACCAGTTTATAAGGTAGAAAATTGAGGAAGGTAATAGACAGAAAAAGGTTGTATCCTAAGGAAAGGGGTGGCATAGAGAGGCATTGGTAGAATTTAAGCATAAGAAATGATGAAATGTATGAAAATATAAATTTCAAGCTATAATTAGAATGTGAAAAGAATAAAACTTGGAAGATTAATATAATACATCTACTAATTTTCATTTGTTTTTATATGTTAAAAGTAGCCAAAGTGAAGTCTTGTAAATTGGATTATGAAACATTAGAAGAGTTGTTATAAGAAATGTGAGTGGTATGGTTACCTGTTTTATTAATAAATGGTCATGGGATAGAGGTTTGCAAGCATCACATCATAAATAAAGTTATAAAAGGAAATTATATGAACTGGTAATGAGAAGTGATGCAAATGGGAGTCAAGGGAATGGGGAATATAGAGATAAGTGTGCATAATGAGACTAAGGGAGGCACTAAAGAGAACAGCACTGAACATGGAATGAATACATGTCCTTATTGTGTCATATTTCTTCTTCATGAATATAATCAAAATGGCACAAATATGCTTGGGGAAATCTAGAATTATAAATTTATTGTGAAAAATATAGCTCTATATGAATAAGATGAATACTGTTGCAATCAACTTCTATGAAACTGTGTATATGCAATGTGAAACAGCATATTGTTTTTTTTTCAAACACATTTATTGAATTATCACTTGTGACATAGGCAAATTTACATTTATATGAAAGTAATCAAACTATATTCACATAACAAACATTATACTTCACATATATTGTTATATATAAAAATATATATTAAAAAGCAAGAAAAAACTGATGAAAACAAATAGGAACACGCTCCTATGCCAGCAGGTTGAATTCAATGAGCTAAGCAACAGATGAATTTCAGTAAACCAAACACACGGTCTGTCCCTCAAGATGAAACAATTTATTTAAGCACCAAAACGAGCTTTTCATCGGACACACTCCAGCTTCATCAGAAAAGCAATAAAATAGTGTCATGTTGCTGACCGTTGTCTTATATACAATAAATCATTTAAAAAATCACGTGATCATTAATTAGTGAACAATGAATGCCGGCACACCCACCTACACTAAGACTTGTGGTATGTTGACCGAGCATTCAAAGCAGTATCAGCGGTTAAAATATATAAAATCAGCTACTACTCATAAGTGCGACATAAATAACATCATAATAACTCTGCATCTAAAACTGGTGCGTCCCACAACACTAAAATAGTATTCATAAAACAATACCATAGAAACTCAAACACGACTGAGTCTTGTAGCTCTCTTAAAACACATAGTCAACTGATAAGCGCTGGCAGGTATTCTTAAACCTCCGATCTAAAGCTCCCTGTTAAATGACAGTTGGTATAGCAGTCTCTCAGATGAAACAATACCCTTTTGTGAAAATTTATCTCCATTATAAAATTAAATCAGTGTTTGTTCCGGTGAATAACCGGTATAAACATAAGCCTAAAAAACTTTGTAATAGACCTGGTTGATACCTTAAAGGGCCATAAACCAATAAACCTAAATAAACATAACTGACGACACTGCGAAAATACAACGCAAATAAATATGTAAATAAAATAGATCAAACAACTAAATCAGATTATGTGTTAGAATGAAAAATATATACAGAAAACATATTCTATAAAGAATGAACGCACTAAGTGCGGTCAACATAAAAACCATACAACAACATTGGTGTAACATAACATAAGCAACACTTGTGCAGTATAAAAGTGGACAGCACAGCTCTTACCAAATAAAGGTATAGAATCCATTCCTTACCTGAATATATGACCCCACCAGGGAATGATAATAATAATCGTGATAGGCATCAACTATGACCCTGTCCCAAGTCCAGTACATGCTATCTGGTTACCTTTCAAAACGATAATATAAGGAACCAATGTTACTATGTAGTAAAAAGGGCCATGCTAGAAACAAACCTAAGCAAATCAACCCTGTGGACCAAAGTTGCTGGAAATGCTGGTTAAGAAAAAGAAGAAGAAGAAGAAAACTATACTGAATAATTAAAATAAAAAAGTCTAGTGTGAACTGCCTAACTGCTATATGAAATTGAATTGTTCCAATAATGGTCGTGACCAAAATTAACATATAATGGATTGGACCAAAACACATGGGTATAGCAGCCCTGATCTACCTGTTCAACCTTTTGAGTTTCAAAAGGCAAGTGATGGATAACATGCCATTGAGGCCTGGGGTATGGCAAGCATCCAACCTGAGTTGCCACGACAACTCTCTACTTTCCAAAAGGAGAGAAGTAGACCCCCCCCCCCTGAAGTAGGAAAGTAGGGAAAGTAGGGAGTTGTCGTTGTTGTGAGAGAATTACAGTATTGGTAGTTGTACTTTTCTTACAAATCAGAATAAGCTTTCTGTCATCTTGTCGTCATCATCAATCCCCTTTTCCCCCAATTTCTACATGAGGTAGGGGTATTATTTAAACTGTCTCCAGCTCCTTCTGCTTACTGCCAGCCACCTACCATCTGTGACAGTCATGTTTGACTGTCACGGATCTTCTCTTACGCAATCCACTCATCACTTTGCTGGAAGCCTTTGTTTTTCTGTATGTCACAAATCATCTTCACCAGATTGTCTTCTCCTTTTTGCACATGTGCCCAGACCACCATAATCTGTTCTCTTTCACCGTCTCTGCAATTGGGGATACTCGGGCTTCTGCTGTGATGTCCTAATGTTTTTATCTGTCCCACAATGCACATCCTATCACCCATCTCAGACCCTTCATCTGCATCACCTCTAGTTTCTTCAACTGCTCTACCGTGACTGTCTAGGTTTCTGTACCATAAAGTAGTAATGGTCAAACTGCTGCTTTGTACACCTTTCTTTTCAGCTTCTTAGGGATTCTCCCATCTTGCACAATCCCTTCTACTCTCTGCCCCTGTGATTCTAGCTTCAACCTCCTCATTCAGACTTTCCTTCTCAACCATTCCTCCCAGATAGCTAAAGCTGTTCATTTATCCAATATTTTCCCTTCTATCTCAATTTTCTCTCATTTGCTCCCACTACAATTGTCTTATCCGCACTCATTTTCATCCCATGTGCCTCCAGTTTTGCATTCCATTCCTATCCTTTGCTGAAATTCTTGTTGTGTCTGCCCTTAATGCCACATCATCTGCATACAGCAACTTTGTTGATCTGTTCCCTCCGACGTGTTTGCTAATGTAGTCCATCACCAGTATGAACAGTAGTGGGCTTAGTGCTGAAACCTGATACACAACCACCCACTGTTCACACTTGTGTAATTGGGTCCTTGTACATAGTCTGCATTAATTCTACTAATGTTTCAGGGACTTCGAACCACTGCAGGACAGCCCAAATCAGCTTTCTTGCAACCGTGCATGCTTTCTCCAAGTCTAGGAATGTCCGGTTTGACTCTTTCCTCATCTCTAGCTTCTTCTTAACTATTTGTCTCAGTGCAAACATCGAGTTGGTTGTGCAGCATCCTGATCAGAATCTGAAGTGCTTGTCTCCCATCTTACGTTCTACTACTCTGCATATTCAGTTATCAATCACCCCTTCCATAGCTTTCATGCAGTATGACAGGAGTTTGATGCCCCTATGCTGTCCACAAATGTACTCTTGTATACACTAGCACTAGAATACCTATTCTCCAGTCATCTAGGATACCTTTTTCTCTCCATACTGCCGTGAGTACCCTCCGGAGCCGTTTCCCCCCTAATTCACCTAACATCTTGATCATATCTGATGTGACCTCGTCTGAGCCTGCTGCTTTCCCTGACTTCATTTTCCTTAGTGCTGTTCTTACTTCTTCTAGGGTGGGCTCCTCCTCTTCTTTCATTGTAGTCTATGTCTGGTACAATACAGCATCTGTGGGGTAGCCTAGCCCAAGTCTGAAACATGTGACTTATACAAATTATTTTATTAAAGGAAAGGCTTCCAAGGCACATAAAAAGCACAAGTCTTGTTCTTACTAAAATTAAGAAATTAAAAACTATATATCCTAATCATATGCTTTACTGGGCCAACTGTCAGTGACTTGCGGGGCCATGGGTGCAACATTTAAGGGCTGTACTAAAAATGGCCCCCATGTGGATCAGTGTTCTAACCTAGTTAACAAACTTAAATAAAGATTCATTCACCCACTTAGCAGGGTGAAGTCCACTAGCTCCCCCATGTTCTTCTCTTTACTGCACTGTCTCAGCAGGGAAGGCTAGGACTGGAAGCATTGCAGAGACATTATCGGCGTTAAAATATTGTTGGATGTTGCAGTGTTCCAAACAGAAAGAAAGGAATTAGGTGTCTGGCTGTTAGTTCCTAAGTCAGTCTAGGACTTGAGTTTTGATGCATTCTAGTTTTGGCTCCATAGAGTTTCTGTATTTCTGCACTCTCATTCACTGATTTCACATTGTCAGGAAGCTTGGAAGTTAGATGTTGATGGGGCAGCTGTTCATGTTTGATCCAACTGTCACTTAAGAGCAGATTCACTATTCCTGGGTATCAAGTGTCATGGCATTTGGAGATCATTTTGGCAGTTATGAAAACATGAAGTATGTTTGTT
This sequence comes from Protopterus annectens, assembly GCF_019279795.1. Taxonomy (NCBI): domain Eukaryota; kingdom Metazoa; phylum Chordata; order Ceratodontiformes; family Protopteridae; genus Protopterus; species Protopterus annectens. The sequence goes on from NC_056743.1 coordinate 1,049,192,524, forward strand.
GTAGCTGCTACCAAGTATAAAAAATCTCCAGAACTATTTTGCCTTGCTGAGAAGGTTAGGTACTCAAACTTCAACATCCCCCTCAAACTCTTCTACTTCAAGGACTGTTTCAACTAAAAAGTGAAAAAGGTCTCCATCTCCCCTTTTCCTCCTCCTTCAATTTCAGACGTGGATGATGAATTCTTGACTTATACAGGCCCGATTACGTCTGCCCATCTCTGTATGGATACTGACTCTGCAAATTAGAATTCCCTGTCATCTGGATCGTTACCATAGGATATCTCTTTCTTCAGGAACTAAATTTGAAGAAGGAATATTTTAATGGGCTACTGAAGAATTATCATCACCAAGGAATAAATATGCTAAGATGCCGAGGCTTGTTATCTCTAAAGCTGTAGCTGTTCCTCCTGTTAATCCATATACTCTGCTTTGTCTCATGTTTCACAGCCACCTAGTCTTTAAAGGGACATACAGATTTTACAGGGCCAGGGAGCTCTTACATTTTTATATAGGAACCTTATAGCTGATGCTACTATGAATGAACTAGATACTTTAAACAGGTATCAAAAGACAGCAGTTCTATGCCTAATGTAAGAGCAGCATCTGTAACATGATCAGTAAGAAAGGGTGCACATCTACTAGCAAGGGCATTAAGACAATCCGTTACAAGCCCCACATGATGCACTACCAGGGAGAGATTTAGAAAGAGATTCATGACCTGGTTCAAGGCATTGTTGATGTTTTTGTTAGGGAAAATATGCCTCCACTGGCACAAACGCCTACTAATATGGTAAACCTATTACAAATGTGGTTATGAAACAGCTGTTTCAAACTTTAGGATTCCTTCTTCTTGTACTGCTTTAAGAAGATGTGCATTTTGCAGTGTCTAGCCTTTTGCTGCTTATGATAAGGATCAGCTTTTATAGATGCTTTAGATCAGAGCTATTTGTATGGTCCCACGATCCCCAAACAAATAGCTAAAATAAAATGATAAGAAAGTGTAAAATAAATATTCCATAGACTTATTGCTTGGCAATTAGTGGAGAGGATTAAAACTATGAGATGTTGACAATCTGCTTCGTGTAGTCCAAGATTTGATTCCCACAGCCTGCTGTCCTCTGTTGTGACTCTAAGCCGGTCACTTAACCAGATTGTGATCCAGGGTCACCTGCAAAAAGTACAGGTGTTTTTAGTGGGCTTACTTGCTTAATACATATAGACAAACAAAATACATAAATATAAATTAAAATAAAATCTAAAATACTCAAGAAAGGCTCCTAGTAAATATTTGCTTTTCTATAGTAAATGACTTAGACAAGAAAAGTACAGGCAGAAAAAAAACAAAGTTAAAAAGAAGGCGGCTCAGGTATCCAAACCTTTGTAGTAATAACTGCAGCAAGCATCACCCAAAAGGACAAACCTACAAAAATAATCAATAAAAGTCCTTGACCTACTCCTTCCCTGTAGATTAAGATCTTTATGGATATGGAAGATACTTAACTTCATGTCCTCACACACACAGCTTACAGGACATTTCTCAACTTTCATCTTGGTGGCTCACATTACGAGTGATTTTCCTTACCATATGCGTCGAATACCGAATAAGCGAACAACAAAACCTCGCCCCTTTTTTAACCATGGTAGCAATGGTGTGGAGGTGTGGCACAGCCGGAAATGTCGAATGTCGAACTATTTTCGACATTTAACATTTTTTGTGGTTTTGTTTTGCTTAAATGAGTCGATTAAGTGGCCGGTCGACAAAGTGTGATCGATATAAAGGTAAACCTATATGGATGACTATCTGATTCAGGCCATCTTTCATGAGACTTTAAGTCTTGCAGTGCTTCTAGAGTCTCTGCATCTCCCATAGTCTTTATTATAATAATCAAATAGGTTTTCTTACAGACTAAGAAATTTCCAGGGCCAGTCCTGAGTGCCACATTATTCATGATGAACTTACCTCAATAAAGCATGCAACTGGCTCATTGATTTTATAAATTCATAGTTTAATAGGAAAAGTAAGTACTCGGCCCATAATCACCTTGTCAATATCCATCTTCATAAGGCACTGCCTGGCTCCAGAAGGGCTGAGCAAATCAAGCCTGGAATGAATTTATGGGACAATAATCAAGTTTTTTCTTAAAGGAAGTGTGGGTACCATTCTGTTTTATACGTAAGAGAAGATTATTACACACAGGGGAAAGGTACTGAGTAGTAAAGCTGACCCTCCAGTGCGTCTTACTTTCTTGTTGATGGAGATTCAAGTCTTTAGTACAAGTGCTTGTGGAGCCATTTAATTTGTGGAGATAGAGGAGCTCGAGGAGCATTGGGTTTGTGGCGAGGAGCGTTGGGCTTGTAGCAACATGGAAAGCTAGAGTTAAATTATCACACAGGAGTTTATAATAGAAAGACTATAGGGATAGATCTTCAAGCCTGTATTGGTATCTTAAAGGTGTTAGTTTTGCTATTTTTTCAGTTAGTAACCCCTGGGTCTTTCTAGCTGGGTGATGAGGTTGAACAGATACATACTAAAAAGTACATTATAGTCTATAATTCACCGGATCAGGACAGAGTATTTTTGACTTGGATGAGATACCTTTGATTACAATTACTAAGGTGCAGTGATCAAAGGACAAGGAGTTGTCAACAAAGCTGCCAATATTTTTGATGCCCATACCAGGTTAGAGTCGGGTGCTATCTATACTGAAACCTGTTGTCAAGATTTGTTTACCAAAGCTGACAGTGCTATAGTACTTTACATTTTACCAGGTACGGGAATGACAACACCTGGTTTGCTTTCATTGGTAAAATTTAGTCAGCAATATATCAGGGTTAATGGTTTGGATATCCAGGAAGTTAATGGTGAACAGCAGGGGTCTCAGTACTGAGTACTACGGAATGCCACTAGTCAGTTTCTTTGTTTTCTCAACTGGCACTATGTGGGTTTTGTAATAAAACAGTGGTGTACTTTCATAGCTCATGTCTCGCTGTGTATCCTCATTGAGTTGGAGAAGATCATGCTGAAACATAACAGACATCTAGTCTCTCCAGAGGTGTTAAAACCACTTAGAATAAGCTAAAATGTCTACCAGCAGGAAGCCATATGTTTCATTAGAGACTGGTTCATATTAATATAAAGTTAAAAGAATGAATCTAGTCTAGTTCAAGTACTTCAGTTCTTGCATTATCTTACTGCCTTATACAGTGCTGGCTTTATCTACTTTCTGTTGTATTTAATTTGTGTGGCATCTCTGCTTCTATCCTTTTATATCCTCCCATGTTGCTGTAATGAGCTGCTGAAGGGACTGTTTCATGTGAGCCCTCAGAAACATGCTGTAGCTAATGCTAGCAACTTGAACTTGTAAATCAGAAGTTAACTCTACCTCCTTCTGAGCTTGTTGATTGCATCAGCTGAAATAAAATGTATCATTTGTGTAATACTTATTTGGTAGTGGCTATTTCAAATAGCCTGGCAGCTAGTGCAGAGAAATAGGTTATAAGCTGTTAAGAAACTGTTTCCAGTTATCCAGGGTTTGATGCTGTCAGCCTCCCTTTCCTTACTGTGTGAATTTAAGTGAGTCATTTAGTCAGTTAGTACCTCAGATCACCAATGAGAAGGGACACTTGTGTCAGATGTGCACCCAGTTAAAAAAAAAGGATTTTTTGGATGGCAAGATTCAATGTGTATATTCCCACATGCAGTTTTCAACAAGGAGAGGATGACTATAAGAACAAATGTCTTATTTATACCTATGAGTGTTTTCATGACTTTCTTTGAATAAAGCCTGCCCTTTTTCCTATACAGAAGAGTGAGGCAAAGGGATGTGTGTACTATACATCTGCACAGAAAAATCAGTTACTTCATTGAGAGAACTTAACCAGAGAGACAGTTTGATTAGCTATTGACATCATTTATGAAAGGTAAACAGAATCATCCAGTCAACAGACTGTTTATAAATGATTGGCTAAGTGTATTGTATTTTGTTGTGACAAATGCAACAGAATCTGGTTGGAAAGGTTAGAATTAATGTCACTATGTCAGCAACTGCTAAAGCAGTCTTCTTTAGAAATATAAATATGTCAACCATATGTCATATGGAAGACTGAGAGTGAAGCAGTGAGATGCAAGGATGAATTGGGTTCCACAAAGTCCAATAAGTCTTCAGTTGATAAAAAAGTAAATTTTATTCCTCTCAGACAAGCGCTTTCGCTAAAGGTAGTTTCATCAGGTCTTTTCCATTTACAGGTAAATTAAAAAGCCATTTTTATACTCATGACAATTCAATTAAAATAGATTGCAAACCTTACTTAAAAGGGAAATACCATAGTATTTAAAAACGATTAAAATGCAAAATAAACTCAACTTTCCTATCTAACATGCTTATGAAGCCAAATCAGTGCATATATAAAACCAGATCAATGCATATATAAAAATATATATATATATAATAATATGCAATAATGTAGTCCTGGATGTTAACTGTATAAATGCACCTAACATGTATATTATCATGGTGTATGTAGACAAGTTCTAACATAGCCAAAGTACCTTTAATGCTGTAGATGAAGCAAACTAGTAGAAAGATACATGAATAGGTGTAAGAAATCTATATATGTCTCTTAAATGTATATATGTATGTGTATGGCTGCATGATTTATAAGGAATGTAAAATAAATAAAATAATGATGTACTAAAGATATAAGGAGAGTTTATTTTGCATTTTAATCGTTTTTAAATACTATGGTATTTCCCTTTTAAGTAAGGTTTGCAATCTATTTTAACTGAATTGTCATGAGTATAAAAATGGCTTTTTAATTTACCTGTAAATGGAAAAGACCTGATGAAGCTACCTTTAGCGAAAGCGCTTGTCTGAGAGGAATAAAATTTACTTTTTTATCAACTGAAGACTTATTGGACTTTGTGGAACCCAATTCATCCTTGCATCTCACTGCTTCACTCTCAGTCTTCCATATGACATATGGTTGACATTTTTATTACTCTTTTTTGACTGAGAGAGTTTGCCGTTGTGGTGGGGTTATCTATTCATATATTTCTTGCTTTTACTTTACCAACCACCCTACAGAGCATTGAGAATTGACTTTTCAGTTAATACTGATTTTCAGTACGGAATATCCATTTTTTCTAAAGTTTACTCATTTGCACAGACTGTGAATTAGTTTGCAAGCCTCTAATCTATTTGTAAGCCTTCAATTGACTATCCGTACTTAGTTTTGGTGAAATTTTGACAACATAAGACAAGGGTAAAGATGGCAAACATTGAACTCGATTACAATCCTCGAGGTGAACACCAGAGGAAGGGACTATTGCATCGCCGATTTAAGCAGTACTTGGACTGCACAGCTGTTTCGACGTGGCGTCTTGATGCGCCGGCACACAGTGATGACAACGCAGAAGAAACAACGAATATGGAGAAGCTACACCACCTTTTAGAAGGCTTAGAACGAAGCTTTTTTAAACTGAAGAGGTTACAAGTGCAACGGATGCACTTGCAACACTGTTTGGATACCAACATAGTACCACGAGGCTTGCGCATATTTAATATGCCTAGCCAAGGACGCGATTATCCTGACCTGTTGGCAGCCTGGCAGAAATTGAATCTGGAAGCGAGCAGGAGATATTTGGAATTGCTTATTAATTTTTTCGCGCCTGAGGAGGAAGCGCTGAATTTGGATATCAACAGCAAATATTCAACAATCTGTAATGATTTTAACGAAGGTACTGTAAACCCCTTACTTGAAAATGTCCTAGACAGTGTGTCAGCATTAGAGCGAAAACTGATCACACAGAAGAAACATAAAATTAATAGAGACTTTAACGATTTTAAATTAGGCCAAGTCTTTGCTTGGCCAAGATATAATAGTAATAACAACAATAGTAATGTGAATCAAACATCAGTGTCTGGCACTTTGGTATATAATTCTAGTAATGTCTTGAATGTATTGAATGATGCTTCTTTACTAACCAGCAGTAATGCATCTCAACGTGTACAATATAGTACTGGTAGTATGAATACCAATATGAGATCCAGAGACATGTTTAACACAAATAGATCAGATGTTACAGGAATTACAAGGGCAGTTGAAAATGTTACTACCAGTGGAAGAAGGAGAAACACTGGTATAGAACACAACAGCAACTATACTAATTATGCTACGAGTGTTAATGTTCCTAATTCAATTATTAATAAAATCACTGATATAACTGAATTGAATAAAATTACACAAGAAATAGAACACAATATGAGTGAGAGTATGCCCATAGAGGCTAATGTGAACACTCTAGACACTGCAAACATGACACAAGACAGTGGTGTGTTGCAAAGAACTCTGGACAAAGGTGATGATGAAATTAGACCATTAGAAGGGAATAGGGAATCTACTAATAACAACAACATTAATGATTCTAATGATGTCATTCACATCATGCATCCTAGTATGCAAGAAGAAGTGAATTTATATCCTACTGTGCAGGTAATTAGGAACAACCCTACTGTAAATGTTGATAAAGGTGAGACAGTTGTGAGAAGGAAAACACCTGACTCCCATTTGAGAACAGGTCAAGAGACAGCTTTGAATATTTCTTTTCCCCTCCCCATACGCATGGAGAAGGGTCCGAGGCGTACGCGCTCTATGAGCCGAGGACGCCAGAAAAGGAAATATTCAGAGGAGTTCCCTCAGAACCAAACAATAAAGAAAATGTGGAAGAAATAAATACCAGCACAGTGTTTAACCTATCTGATAGAGTCCTAACTAAAGATGAGATCTCTTTACTGAACAAGGGCATGAGTTTCATTCCCAAAAGCAATAGTGTCATAACAGAAACTGTAACAGATTTGAAATTATTCTGTAGAAATATTATGTTGAAACTACAGTTTAAAGATATTAATACTACACAACAGGCAGATAGGAATTTTGTCTTTAAGAAACTCAGTGACTATGTTCCAATTAATCACCCTATCATAGAGACTTACCAACGGCTCACAGAGGAAGAATTACACAATTATTACAATGAGAAAAGAGACAAGAGAAAATATTACTCTGATAACTTAACTTATGGAGAAAGAACAGGTCTAAGGAGCCTGCGGGCTGACAGCAGTATTGTAGTCAGACCAGCTGACAAAGGGGGAAGAATTGTAGTCATGAATACTAACCAGTATTTTTTAGCCATGAAGGAGATGTTAGGTGATAGATTCTACGAAAGTATTGATCCTTCCACTACTAAAGACATTATAAGACAGATTAAGAAGATATTGACAGAACTTCATTCCAATAATAAGATCAATGAAGATTTGTATGGATATCTATTGATAAAGGAACCACTAATACCGATCATGCATGGTTTACCCAAGATCCATAAGAATTTAGTTAACCCTCCCATGAGACCGATAGTGTCAGGGCGAAGCTGGGTCACTGAACACTTATCTGTATATATAGAGAAAAACCTCAGACCTATACTGAATAACAACAGATTTGTCTTGAGAGATTCGAAACAATTTCTGCTGGATCTATATGAGTGTATTGGTAATCAGCCTGAACTGGAATCGTTTATGTTTGTTACATTAGACATACAGTCATTATTTACAGTCATACCGAATAAGATAGGGTTGGTCTTTGTCTATGAGTATTTAAAAAAACATAGCAACTATAGTGAGACCAGGATAGAGTTAATAGTTTATTTCTTGAGTCTGGTCTTAAATAATAATATTTTCATATTTGATGACATTATATACAGGCAGGTGGATGGTGTTGCCATGGGTACCCCATGCGCCAACAGCTATGTGAACATGGTGTTGGCGCATTGGGAGGAGGAGGTCCTTTTTAGAACAGGTATATTTATGGAACAGGTTATATTTTTCCGACGTTTTGTCGATGACGTTTTCCTCTTATGGAAAGGAACAGCAGCACAATTACAATTATTTATGAGAACCATCAATAACCTAACAGATTTCCTTACATTTACATTGAACTATTCAAGGAACAAGATTGAGTTCCTGGATTTATATATAGAGAAATTACCCAATGGATTAATCAACACCGGGGTATTTCGTAAGGCTTGCTACAGCAATTCCTTACTCATGAGATCTAGCATGCATCCCTCATTTGTATTCAAGAACATCATAAGGGGGCAAGGGATAAGAGCTTCCAGACTCAATCCTACAACAGAAGGTTTTAATCTGGAACTTGACCTACTGAAGACTAGGCTATTAGAAAGAGGATATCAGGATCATGAGGTGAAAAGAAATTTACAAGATCTCCCAGACTTGAGAAGTACCATAGCTACCCCATATTTTGGTCCTGATAATCAACATAGGAATACTGGTAATGAGCATAATTCCTCAGTTGTAAAATTTATGACTTCCTTTACCTCTGACAGTTACATGATTAGGGACATTATAAGTAAATACTGGAAAATCTTTGAGATAGATGAAGATATCAAGAACATCGTAGGTGATATTCCGAAATTCCAGTATAGGAATCAGAAAAACTTGAAAATGTTGTTGTGTGATACTAAAGATGGTCAGGTTGCTTTAGATGTAGGGCACACTGAACCATGTGGTAAATGCAACTTTTGCATGTATATAGATACGAATCCATCTTTTCTGCATCCGGACACAGGGAAAGTTTTTAAAACTACCACTGTAGCGAATTGTATGACTAGTAATATAGTCTATCTGGCAGTATGCGGAATATGTAAGTGTTTCTATGTAGGAAAAACTAACCGTAAATTTAGGGACCGCATTAGAGAACACACTTACCATATTAGGAAAAATCATCAGAATAATGCCCTAGCAAAACATGTGGCAGACAATGACACTACCCATACTTTTCGTTTCAGAGTCCTGGAAATTATACCAACTAGTAAAAGAGGAGGAGATATTCGGAATCACACGGAGGATAGAGAGAATGATTGGATTATACGTTTAAGAGCAGACAATGGGAAAGGTTTAAATGAGAGGGTATCCATAAAGCCCAAATTGAGGAAGAGAAGGAAGATCAAGTAAGATACATACAACATAAAATATATACTTCAGATTTATGAATGTACCTTAATTGTATGGCTTTTCAGCAACTTTTAATTATGTCCGATTTGTTTTTGTATATAATATGTATATATTTTTTAAAGTAAGCGCAACAGAAAAATTTTTTATGTTTATTAAATGTACATCACATTCAGAGGTAGACGTAAATCATGTTTAATCTTGATGGAACATTTGAGAATAGTTATATAACAATCTATTACCATCCACAGATGTAGTTCTTCATATAGAACTAGATCCCAGGAGTTATTGGCCCACATACACATGTATTGGCTTGTTCAATATATTTAAATGAATAACACATATGGGCTCACATGAACCGTGATGCTTTTTATATACTTAATATACAAATGTAGACACATCATAATTAATATGATGCATCCTATACAATTATACTAAACACATATATACATATACAAGCAATATTGATCACACATAGTTAACTATACTAGCATCACTGGGATTTTAATACTATTCTCCTTATATCTTTAGTACATCATTATTTTATTTATTTTACATTCCTTATAAATCATGCAGCCATACACATACATATATACATTTAAGAGACATATATAGATTTCTTACACCTATTCATGTATCTTTCTACTAGTTTGCTTCATCTACAGCATTAAAGGTACTTTGGCTATGTTAGAACTTGTCTACATACACCATGATAATATACATGTTAGGTGCATTTATACAGTTAACATCCAGGACTACATTATTGCATATTATTATATATATATTTTTTATATATGCATTGATCTGGTTTTATATATGCACTGATTTGGCTTCATAAGCATGTTAGATAGGAAAGTTGAGTTTATTTTGCATTTTAATCGTTTTTAAATACTATGGTATTTCCCTTTTAAGTAAGGTTTGCAATCTATTTTAATTGAATTGTCATGAGTATAAAAATGGCTTTTTAATTTACCTGTAAATGGAAAAGACCTGATGAAGCTACCTTTAGCGAAAGCGCTTGTCTGAGAGGAATAAAATTTACTTTTTTATCAACTGAAGACTTATTGGACTTTGTGGAACCCAATTCATCCTTGCATCTCACTGCTTCACTCTCAGTCTTCCATATGACATATGGTTGACATTTTTATTACTCTTTTTTGACTGAGAGAGTTTGCCGTTGTGGTGGGGTTATCTATTCATATATTTCTTTAGAAATATGTTTATCCAAAATATTTGTGAGGCTGCTACTTGAGAATGTCCATTCAGAAATTCTCTGACCATTATAGGGTGAATACCCAGCCTAGTGAATATTTAAGATTTGATTCTGCTGTACAGCAGGGCATGTTTTAGGCCATGCACCCTTTGCTGGGAGGTGAGGGAACACTGCTTGGCATTCTCCCATTCCTGTTATAAATCATTTCTGTTTCGTGATATACCTACCACAACAGTACATGTTAGAATATTACTATCATTGATAGAAAACAAGCTTCTTCCATCCTTTCAGTTATGGAAATGGTGGGTTTTATGGTTAGTTCTGTACTCTTTATATCTTTGTCGGTCCTCTCAGTTATGGAAATGGTGGGTTTTGTTTATAGTTAGTTTTGTACCCTTTATATCTTTGTCGGTTACTGCCATGTTTTATGTTTTGATATTAACAGCTTGTGTAGTTGTGTTTTTTTTTCTATATTACCTTCCTTAGGGTTTAATAAGATCTTTATAACACTGTTTTGGTAAAATTACTATTGTTATCTTTGTTAGTCTTTGCTAATCTTGACTTATTGAACAGAATTTGTGCACTATTTGTGTTCTCCACTTGTATGTGAAAAAATAGTGCACTTTATATGGTATGTTCTCATTAATAACCAGGGTCCATCTAATGGCTACAGCTCAACACTGCATCCAAGCACCCGTTGGGGTATCTGACTGCTGAAAGCAGATCATGCCAAGGATCTACATCTGCCTATGAATTTTTGTTATAAATTTCTGCAGCAGTAATCCTGACATTTGAAAATCTGCTATTACTGTGACTATCCTTAGACAGCTATATGTACTGCTGTGTGGGAAGGTGCAGGTATATGATAAGAAGACACAATACATTTCCTGTAGTTTAGGCTGTTATGATTACATGATATGAATATGCAGTGCATGTTTTGTTATGTGTGCTGACATGAGTAAATGGCCTGATAAACAGAGTGCCTGCTTTATGTCAGAACTAGCCTGAGTATGACATGAATATCCAGTAGATATTTTGGTGTCTGGGTTGGTACGATTTTGTGGTTCGAAAGCAATGCATGTTCTGTTGTTGGGGCTAGTGTGAGTATATAGCATAAAGACAGAGTACATGTTTTGCTGTCTTGCTTGGTGTGGGTACATATAACGGATGCATAGCTCATATGTTGGTGTCTGGTGTCATGCGTGATTATATTGTATGAAGACACGGTGCATGTTCTGGTGCTTAGGTTGTGTGAGTATATGGTATGAACACATGTGGCATATTTGGATGCCTGCTGTGCTGTGAAGTACAAGTATGTGGTATGAAGACAATGCGTGATATGGTAAATGGGCTAGCATTTCCTTCTTCAATGCTACTTCACCACCACCTGACATCTATAAAAGACAGAGCTTATCCTCGGTTCTTCTCCTCCTCCTACTGTGCTGTTTTTCATGCTACCATGACTCAATAATCTCTCACAACATCTCTCCAACTCTGTCCCAACCACCTATCCATACTTTCTCTTTACACTCTCTACACATTGCACCACAATTATTAAATATTGCCCCTCGCCTTTGTTACAAATATAGGGTGAGGAATTGCACTTCAACTCAAACAAAAACAAAATTAAGCACAAGAATCCTCTCCAAAAAACAAGTATGCATAATTCCCTAGTATACAAAAATCCTTCTATGAGGAGATATACACCCTAATCCTGGCCCTACCTGTCACAATGAACATAATGATCATTTTCTTCCACACACTTCTGCAACCCAACACCAACCAGTCTCCAACCCTGGACATCTAATTTTTGCTGCTATAAATGTTAGAAGTATAAGAAATAAAACTACTGAACTACGTGCCTGGATTACCCAAAATAAGCCTGATGTTCTCGCTTAACTGAAACTTGGCTTAAACCCAGCATAAACCACTCCGAATGACCACATAAGTGGTAGTATTGCTTTAATATTTCCCAGTACCTACCATTACATCCTCTTACAGCAAGCCAACACCAAAATTCAGTTCAGCAGAGCTTCTTATTACTTTCTTTGAAACAAACAATTATAAGCAAATATGCATTACTGTCCTTTATATCCCACCAGGTGACAATGCAGCTATACTGAAAGATATCCTACACTGAATATCCATAACATTTCCACAAGAAAAAATACTACTAGCTGATGTGAATCAATCGGTTGGGCACAACCTCTAACTTCCTTACATCTAGCATGAACTTATATGGTTTCACTCAACTAATTAATAACCCCGCACATTATACTACGGCATCAGATTCTCTATTAGAGTGGATCCTAGTATCAGACCCTAGCAAACACTCCACCCCAGGTACACTAACAGACTCTCTCAGTGATTAGCTCCCAGTCCATACGAATAGACATTTCACGCATCCAGTTAAACAGCATATATATATATATATATATATATATATATATATATATATATATAAAACAGCATGTAACATTTCCAAGTTTGACCCAGAAATGTTCATTAGTACACTATCATCTATTAACTGAAACTTCCTACAAATCCTCACTTAGATGATGCTGCAATTGAATTCAGTACAACTTTTCTAAATTTCCTAACTAGCCTTGCACCTCCTAGAGGGAAAAGACTGAAAACAAATAATGCAATTTGGCTAACCAAAAAGATTAGAATACTAATGCAGGATAGATAGAAAACATGGAAGGAATGGCAAAAATAAAAAAAAATCTCAATATCTTGAAAACTTTACAATGCTTTGCAATCATACTAAAAGGCAAATAAATGAAGACAAAAGACTATACCATAATAACTTTCAGAATAATATTAAATGCAACCCTAAATTTGACATCCGTTAAAGAAATCCTGCATCCTAGCCAAAAATTTGACCCAAACCACTCTCCCGATAACTCGCCACTTGAAACTGCAATACATTTCAACTCTTATTTTATAGTTAGTATAACATCTCTAACCAAGGATTCCTCAAAATTTAATTCTAACCCTGCCCAACAGCCACATATCGCCATATCCATTTTCACCTTCAAACCTGTGCCCACATCCTATATACAACTTCTCTTAAACTTAAATCATGCTTTTCTTCAGCTGATGACCTTCCAAGCAAATACTTAAAAATAGCAGCCAATAGCATTGCCTATCCTGTCTCAATCCTTATAAATAGGTCGGACTTCCAAGATGGCTGCACACTCAGTAACAGCTTGTTTCTAGCTCTCCCAGTGTGAAAACAGAAACTCAGCAGAGAAGGCCAGTAGACTTGTGTTTATGGGTAAATTTCAGTAACTGGCTAGTAAGTGCACTGCCTGGATGCCAGGAATAAAAAATACAGAAGACCTGGAAAAATCGACTACAAAAAGTGAAGAAGAAACACTGACTGGGGAAAGTTCTGCAGCTGTTCTGCAAAAAGCAATGCAACCTTCAGGCATGGCTTCCAGTAATCTACAGGTTGATATAAGACAACTTCATACAGACCTGGTTAAAATAAATAAACAAAACACTGATGGAGTATATCAGCATAAACAACAAAAGGTTGGAAAAATGGAAGAAGCTTTAAACAGATATTCAGATGAGATGATAAAGCTGCAAAAATCAGAGGTCGAAATGAAGAAAAGGCTGGCTGAATATGAGAATGCTCAGCAAGAGATGTTTCAAAAAATAATAGAATTAGAGGACAGAGCATGTAGGGAAAATATGAGATTTTCAGCTATACCAGAGAAGCTGGAAGGAACAGACTGCATTAATTTTATGAAAGCACAAATAAGCAATTGGACTGGTATTCCACAGAAGGAGTTGTTAGTTGAAATGGCACATCATGAGTATGCTCCGAACCTAGATATAAAAAAGCAACCTAGACCTTTAATAGTAAAGATGCAATTCTACAAGTAGACAGAGTTGATTCTGACAAAACTGGGGCAGAAGGACCAAATACTAAAAGTGGGAGATAGTAGAGTGTTTGCCAAGAATGATTACTCATTGTACACCAGGCAGAAGAGTAGTAAATTCATGTTACTATTCAGGGAATGTTGAGATGCAGGGTATGAGATTCAAACTGCTGTATCCAGTTGTCTTTAAGTTATTCTTCCCTGGAGGGACAAAATCATTTTTTGATAAAGTGCATGCTAAGAAGGAAATACAAAAGGTTGTCCAACAAAAGGTGAGCTGTGAAACAGGAGATTCTGCTTCTTGTTCTTCTGGGAATAAAGACCACAGAGAGACTGTAACTGTGAACCCTTTTTCAGTATTTCAATGGAAAATGTTGGGGAGAAGGAGGGGAGCAGAAGAGTTGACTAGAAGAATCGAGAGTACATTGCAAATGAAGCAGAGATAGGATTTGGGCAATGGAGAAGAACAGTAATAAAACCAGTAACATAATGTGGAATTACAATGCAATAATTATATTTGTGAAATATGACAGAACAAGAAAATCTGGACATATTGGACTTTTTCAAAATTTGTCGGATTTGTGGGGGACTCAGTATATGCCCTGCTTCATGTCACTAATGTTTGGAAAAGTGCTTTTGGGAAGAAAGGAGAGGGGGGAAAGCTAAATGTAAGTAAATAAAACATTTTCTTTTCTTAATTGTACTGTACTTGTGGTGTACAGTGTTTTTTGCATGCTATTTTTAAGTGTAATGGGGATTAGAAACAGGTGCTGTTGTTTTTTTTTTCTTTTCCTCCCCTCTTCTCTCTCTTTCTTTTTGTATAGTTTTGAGAAATATAGTCAATGTAATGTAAAAAAAAACTTAGATTGATTAGCTTTAAGAGTTTGAGAGAGCAAGTAAATGTAAAAGAATTTTGAATATTATGAGGCTTTTTCCCTAGCAAATGCATGTATACTTAGTAGCTATTCTGCATGTGGTCTTCATGTTTCCATAGAAACAATCTGATAAAGAGAAACTGGCTGTCTGGCTCTCATGTTTCTATGGAGATAGTCTGATAAAGAGAAACTGGAGACAGTCTGGTGGAAAGTGATTGGCTGATGAAGAAGAAAAAAAGAAAAGAGAAACTGGCTAGGACATAATGTTCTCTGAAAGCAATCAAGGGATGTCCCAGCTGGCAGAGCTTTAAAGATAAGACAAAACCAATTAGACTTGAAATAAAGTTTTCTGTGTTTGCAATGTGAATACTAATATAAACAGGTGCTTTATTTTTTTTTATTTTTCTCCCTTCTGTGTTTTTCATGGTTTAGTTTTAAGAAATGTAGGCACTACAATATGCAAAAAGGAGGAAGAAGAAGAGAAGGGAAAGAGAGAAAAGGTCTGGTTAAGATAGTATGTCAAAAGAAAAATCAGTGTTTTTTTCCATGTTTGCATAGGGAAATGACTGGGTTAAGACCCGAGGGGTTATCCAGTAACAAGTTTATTACAAAGCATGTAAATGAAAAACAATATTGAATATTATAAGCCTTTTTTTCTGGTAAACAAGGTACCCTTAATAGTTTTGTGTCTGGTTTGCATGTCACTAGAAGATAATTTGATAAAGAGAAATGGCTTGGAAAAAGTGATTACGGAAAGCCTTCAAGTGTTTTCTTAGCTGGGAGAGCTATAAAGATAGACAAAATTCAATAGCACTTACTAATAGCACAGGCTGTACCATGCATTTTAGCATGACTGACTTTCTTTTTGGTTCACTCTAGCCTGTCTGTGTGGCTATAAACTTAGAACTTTTGTTCTTATTAGGAAGCAAAATCTTCAATATTTGAAGATGTGCAGGGTTTTGTGGGTTATTATTAAGTTAATATGTTTTAGGGGTATTTGGGGGTGTTCTGTTTGAGGGCTTTCAAAAAAAAAAAGTTATGTAAGATGTGGCATAGGCTCAAATGGATATAACAAGAAACAACTGTATAAAAGACCAACTTGCTGAACAATATATGCATGTAACATAAAAGTTAGAACTAGACATTTAACAAAAAAAAAACTGTTGTACATAAAAAGGTGGTAATAATAACTATATAAGAACATGATACTTTCTGTAATGTCTTTCACTCTGAATGGTCTTACAGATACATTTAAAAAAGAAAGAGCAGTGAACTATATTAAAAATAGAATGCAAATAGCTATGCTACAGGAGACACACTTGGAAAGAACTGAACATGTGAATGTAATAAAGAAAGGTTTTCAGGATGGTTATTCCATGTAATATCTGGGGCAAAGGAAAGTAGGCATTCTTATATTCATTGCAAGAGGAGCTCCAATAGTGATAGAAGAGGGAAAAAAGATAATCATGGAAGATATGTAGTACTAAGGGGCTACTGGCAATTAAGGAGGATTACACTGGTATGCATTTATATTCCACCTAAAACTGCTATAATGGAGATTAAGAAAATTCTGGGAGAAATAACCAGCTTTCAGCAAGAGTATTACTTATAGGTGGAGACTGGAATTTGGTTTGCAACAGTGAACATGTGTCTGGGGCCTCTAGAAGGGAAAATATAACAAAGGAGGGTAGATATTTGAAGAAATTTCTGAAAATGTTTGGCATGGAAGATATGAATTCAGTACTAGGAGTTCAGAGTAAATTTACATATTATTCTCTGAGATGCAAAAACTGGGCTAGGCTAGATAGAATTTATATCTCACAGGAACATGTGCATTTAATTGAAGGTCTTGAAATGCAGCCAAAAAGTATTTCAGATCATACACCAATAATAACTAAAATAAAAATGCAAGATAATGAAACAAAAATGAGACACTGGTGCTTTCCCACCTATTGGTTGAAAAGAGAGGAATTTAAGGAATGGGTTTTGGAATGAATTCAGGAGCTACTAGAGAAGATAGAAATTTCAGCTGAAAATATAGCTAGGGAGTGGGATAAAATTAAAGTAGAGTTTAAAACTAGGGTGGAAATAAGGGAAAAGGAGATATGGTTAAGAAATAACTAGCATAATTTAGAGGGACTGACAAATGTTAAAGTATTGCAAAATATGGGGAATCTCTCAGAACAAGAAAAAGAGCAACTGCAGAGTGCTAAACAAAAAATAAGGGATTACTTTGACAATATGCACAAGTTTAGAAATATTGCTGTTAAGCAACTGTTTTTTTGATAGTAATTCTAGAGCACAAAAACTTTTAGCACAATGACTCAGGCAACAGAAAGTGAAAAGGGCTGTCACCAAGCTTAGGGGGTCGATAACAAGGAAGATAACAAGATCCTGTAGAAGTATTAGAAATATATCAGAAATATTAAGGAAGTTTGTATAAAGTAGAGAATATGGAAATCAAGAAAAGGTACAAATGGAAATGTTTATGGAAGAATTAAATATGCCAAGGTTAGAGGTAGACAAGGCTCAATTAATAACAGGATAGGGAGAGATGAAATAAAATTGTCTATGGATAACCAGTCTACAGGAAAGTCCCCAGGAATAGATGGTATTCTTGTGGAAGTTTGGGAAGCAGGAGGGGAAAACTGAAAAAGCTCTAGAAAGCTTTGTTTAACAGTATTTTAAGAGGAAGAGTACCACCATCCTGGATGAAGGCAGTGGTAACAGGAATTCCTAAAGAGGATAAAGATCCATTGTATCCAGCTTCATACAGGACCATTTCAATACTAAACCATGATCAAAAAGTGTTTATGTCTATAATGGCTAAAAGAATGGCAAAAGTGGTACTAAAATTGATAGATATGGATCAGTGTGGTTCTGTGGAGGGGAAACAAACATTTGACAATATTAACAGAACACTGATGATCCACAGGGAAGCAGAATGTAAGAAAATACCACTGTTATTGGTGGGTCTTGATGCAGAGAAAGCATTTGACAGAGTAGCCTGGAATTTCATGTGCAGGGTAATGGAAGCATTTGTTTTCCTTGATAACAGTTATAAGTTTGATTAGGAGTATATATGAGGGATCAGAGGTGAAAATTTAAATGGTTGGGGTCCTCTTTAACTTCTGATTGAGAAGAAGAATCAGGCAGGGTTGTCCACTTTCCCTTTGGCATTATATTTAGAACCATTGGCAAAGTAAATAAGGGACACAGAAATTCAAGAATATAATTGGTATGGTAGTCAGTAAAAGCTGGCTCTATTTGCAGCTGATATTATTTTACACATGATATAACCAGAAAAAGACATCACAGTGCTGTGGAACATTTTAAGACAGTTTCATATCTTCTTAGTATAGAAAATGAATGAAGTTAAAACAAAGGCAATAACAGTAAATTATGTACCCACAGATGATTTGGTCCAACAATATCCATATTTAAGGGGACGTGATAAAATGAAGGATTTAGGAGTATAAATTAGAAATGACTCTGTTGTGGCAGCTAAGGATATGTGGAAGAGAATAAACAGAAGATAATAAAAAAATTTAAAAATTGGAAGCTTTCTCACATAGATATGAATACTAAGATACAAGCAATTAAAATTTTAAGTCCCTTTAGTTTTATACGCATGTCAGGCATATGTTTATCAACCAGTAGAGAAGTTGTGGATAGCAATTAAAAAGAGCTGAAGGATTTTATCTGGGAAGGGAAGACAGCAAGAGTCAAGTGGGATAAGATGATTCTTCCAATAGAACAAGGTGGACTATAATTACCCAATTTGAGTGGGTATTTTAGAGCAACACAGTTAAGGCACATATATATAGAGCACAAGCAGAAAACTATAATTCAAAGTGAAAAGGAATGATGATACCAGGAGGAAGTTCAAGAAATAAGAAGAGATTGGGATTTTGGATGCAGACTCTTAAGAAGAACAACAAAAATCATACAGAGTATTATATTCATAAAATAGCAGGGAATATTCTAAGAACTAAACCAGCACGAGAATGGAGAAAGGAGATTCTGCCGATAGCGATGACTGTGATTAGGGATACAGATAGCAGGCAAGAGGGGGCTAGAATTTACTGGAGAAAACTTGCAAAGGAACCAAGGTATTGAGGGCAAATAACTAGAAAGGGAAAGGTAATTGAATGGAAAGAGGCCAAGAATTTATTTGGACTGCAGGTTAGAGATTGCCTCCTCTATCAAGGATTTATAACAGAGTATAGGCAAAGAGAAAGAAATAGGGGGTCCTAAATGAAAGACCAGCACTGGTAGAGTTTTTAATAAAATCTAGAACAAAAGCTGACATTAAAAAAGTAATAATTAGTAGAGCATATAAAATATTGCATGATAATTATAAGAATTAATCAGAGGAGCTTAGAAAGGACTGGAAAGAGATTGGATAAGCAGTTCACAAAGAGACAATGGATATATATATATATATATATATATATATATATATATATATATATCAAATATGCAACAGAGTCTAGAAGATTTAGGATCTTTGCTTGGAAGTGTTTACATAGGTATTTTTATACCCCAAGTAGACTCCAAAGAATTTTTCCTCAGGTGGATAGCAAATGTTGGAGGTGTGATGGCAAAGAAAGTGGTGGCTGGGGACATATTTTTACTTTTAGGTATTTCCTGCAGACCACTCTGTCTGAGGTGCTGGGTGAGTGGATTGGATTGACTGGGGAGATTATTTTTTTGAGCTATGGGACAGATGTGATGCATAATGTTTGCAACTAAAGTGGTGTCAGTGTTGATTGTTTTTCATTTATATAAATGTAAGATTGTCTATGTCATACGTGATAATTTAATAAAAATATTTCTTGGAAAAAAATCCTTATGAATAAGTCGATCCAGGAATCCCATGTTCACTCTCTCTGGAAAAAGTCACACATTATCCCTCTGCACAAAGGAGGAAATTCAACATGTGTTAATAATTTTTGACCTATAGCAATCTTATCTCCCCTTGTCAAAATACTTGAAAAATGTAATCAAAAATAATTGCTAGACTATCTCCTGCAGGAAGAACTCCTATTCCCTATATACAACATAGCTTTCCTCCTTCCCATAGTACTAGCACTGCCCTTCTAACCTATATACACACTGTCAATAAAGTTAGAGATAACAGCAAACTAGTCTTGTTATTTCTAGACTTGTCTAAAGCCTTTGACACAATTTATCTCAGCAAACTTCTACTTCAGATGTCCTCATTACTTCTCTCACATCCCACCTTTCTGTGGTTCAAAAGCTACTTGTCCAATAGGTATCAATCAGTAAACTGGCACTGCATGCTCTCTACTTACCCCCCCCATCACCACAGGTGTACTACAAGGCTTTGTCCTTAGTCCTCTTCTCTTTAACATTTTCACCAACACCCTCTATATTTCCACACAACAGGCCACCCTAATACAGTACACAGAAGATTCCACTTTCATTTGTACACCTGACAATGTAGTACACCTCCAAAAAATTACTCAGGAAGCTTTAACAACCACTGAAACATGGCTTTGTAACTCACAACTCATACTCAACCCATAAAAAGGCCAAATTACTACTTTTTTCCCCTAAATCAATCTCTCATGAAAAACAAAATTTAAAGTCTTCTCTCTTGATAATACAACCATTGAAGTTACTTCTCATAGCAAACTATTAGGGGTAATTGTGGATGATAATCTTACATTAAATTTGCATATACAAAATTGCATAAGAAAAACTCATTAAAAACTAGGGATGCCTTACAGAGCTAAAAGCTTTCTCACCGATGCAACTAAAACTATACTAAAACTAAACCTGCCAATACTTATCTCCTCCCCACTCTTCTATATGGGCACTTCCATCCTTACTAACCTCCAGGCTTCACAAAAAATAAACCTTGAACAATGCTAAAACAAAGTTGCTAAATTTGCATCACATACCCCTTTCAGAACCCACCACTGTATAGCACTGAAAAGCCGTAATTGGCTAGAAATGCCATATCAACTAACATATACACAGCTTCTTACCTGCTATATAATTATTCAGCATCGATCTGCCTGTCCAGCACTAAAAACATTCTATACAACTATGTTCCCAGTTGGTCATTGCGATCCAGTACCTAAAAACTCCTGTCCGTCTACAAACCTAACAAATCTGCTGGGCATTGTCTGTACTTATACAAGGTTGCTAAGACCTGGAACTACTTACATATATCCATCAGGTCTATATCCTCTTTCTCATCTTTCAAAACCAATCTTAAATACTGTCTAGCTAAAATCTGTCTCTGTTCTTGCTCAAAACCAGGATAATCTATATCCCTAAATGTGACCAGGTATCTTTTCATTCCTTTTAGTTCCTGACTCTCCGTTCTTCACTTATTTCCTTACTGCTATCTAATTCTCTTCCCTGACTTTCTCTCTAAATATACCATAAGCCTTTTTTTCCTCACTTCATATTGCAATTCCTATGCATATTAGACTAACTTACCTTTAATTTCTCTATAAACTTTCTAAAATTTCTCTAGATATTCAATGATTGTCATATACCTTGCATCGATTCTTAACAAATATTTTTATATTATGTCTAAATTTGTTATAATTAAACTGCAGATGTTTTTGTTTTATTTTTGAAGATTGTAAAATTATTGTTCTTAAAATGTTTTGTAATAATTTGGAGCTTTTCTCCCCAGGCCTCCACTAAAAATGAGCATCTACCCAGATGGACTTTCCTGGTAATCAAATGTCAATAAATAATTAAATAAGTAAATAACATAGTACCCTGACATTTACTGCTAGTATTATTATTAGCATGCAACATTTATTTATTTATTTTATTTTATTTAGTTTGCATTTGTTTACTGGGTATGTCTGATTGGGCCAGGAGCCCATTTTGAGCAGTGGCCCGGGAAGAAAACCACCAATAAATTACAAAAAGAAAATTTAAAGCAATTTTTTTATATCACAATTTACTTCAGATTATCCGAGAATAAGACATCCAAATTAGTTGAGTATTTACCATGTCACAAAAACCTGTAGACATACAATATGGTTAAATTTTAACTTGCTGACCACCATTTGCCAACAGAGACATTATTTTAATACTTTGTTCCTGATCCCCACCCCTGACCATTCAGCTATCATCATCAATTTAAGGTTTATTATAGTTCTTGTCATTTAAGCACTTAAAAGAAGTAAAGCAGAGCAATACAAAGAAATTACAAATGATGTGCAAGTATTTAGTGCAACTGCAGTCTGAGTACTGTTCCAAAATTTAAATAAACAAGAAAATTATAAGCAATAAATGCAGCTTTAAATAATCAAACACATATGCATTATGTACAAAATTTCCAAGTCTGTCAAAAATCTTATGTAAAATATGAAATCCAAATGCAATCCAGTAAAAGTTTCCAAGCAGAACCCATATGTTGTGGAAAACTGCAAAAGTTTCACTAAGTCAGTCAGTCACATATCCAGGCAACCTGCAGTGAAATGAAAAAGCATTGCTATTGTCCAAAGCTGGATGTAAATAAAGGCATGAAGAATTCCACATAAAAATACAGATTTTTCTGCACTGTTTGAAATATAACCAACTTTGGCATCTGTAGACAATAAGATGATGGACCACATGACACAAACAACAGTTCTGTCTTATGATATCAAAAAAAATAGTGCAACTGGTTGAAAAACAGTGTAATAAAAAGGAAAACACTAGTGAAGTCAATTTAATGAGCTGAAAGATGCTGGAGAAAATTAGTGTAGTAAGTGTGAGAATGCTGAAGACACCTGAAGCACACAGAACAGCAAAGGACCACTGAAGGACTCACATCTCAACAGTAATTCCATAGCAAAATGTTGCAAGCAAAAAATTCCAAACAGCATTCAATAACACTTTCCCAAACTGGCCAAAGACAGACATTCATCTGTAAATAATGTGTGAAGAAAAGGCACTGAAGAACAGGTTCAACATTTCTGAAGCCAGGTCTGTGGTACCAAATATTTAATACCCATTGAGGGAGAGGCAATATCACGATGATGTTTGATGGTATGACGTAACAGTGTGTGGCAAACTGCAAAAAACAAAAAAAAATGACAAACATTACTCTGAAGCACCCAGACTTTCAGGCAGGCTTATACATCCAGCAATCAACCAAAATCATAAAGCACAACGTCTATTTTCAAATTAACAGTTTATCCCTTTTTAAGGTACACAAACTAAATAATGAAAATATTTAATAGCTATCATCCATAGGCAGCCATTCTACCATCAGGTTTGGACATGTGGAGTGGCTAGTCCTGCCCGATTACCTTATTGACTCATTCATTCCCCATTTCCTGGCTGGTCATATACATTGTCAATGAGAGCAAGAGTTGAGCTTTGATGGGCTGTCACCTGTGTAGGTCATTTTTTGCTTGCTTTATTTATGTATGTATGCTTTATTCAATTATTTTGCTGTAACTTCTCCCTCATACATCTCAGCAGCTATGTCAGGGCGCAGTGTACATGTGTGTGTGTGTGTGTGTGTGTGTGTGTGTGTGTGTGTGTGTGTGTGTGTGTGTGTGTGTGTGTGTGTGATGAAGGCAGTCACTTATACAATCAATTTCTTCAATGGCATTCTTCAGAGGAATTTGACACTTCTGAGAATTCACTGATCTCCATCTGAGAATCTTATGACAGAACATGCATCTCCAAGACATGTGCACGCGTACACACACACACACACACACACACACGCACGCACGCAGCCATGCACGCACATGGACGCACGCACATGGATGCGCACACACACACATGCACACGCACACACACAGACACACGCACACACGCACGCAGACACGCGCGCACAGACGCACACACGCACACACACACACTAAAAAAAGGGAAAAAAACTAACATGAGACACATTGATTTATCTGGGCTAGATAAAAAAGTCATTGTCTTATAACTCATTTCAAATTATGTCCTTAAATTGCACTCATTATGATGAACTTACAAAGAACCATTTATGTAGTTAAAGGCGTTTTTCTCATCAAAATTCATAGCATTCATTTGAGATAACTTGTGATATTTTATTTGTGTTTGCCTAGTTTATATGAGTACCTATAATTATATTAGTTTGTACTGATTGAAAGAAAACAGACACTATGCCTTGTTTTACAGTCATCAACATATCAGATTAAACGCTATCTGCAATATGAAGAATTAGGTGAAAAATTTTAAAAAGTTGATAACTCAAGACAGATTCTTGAATAATTCTGCTAGTGAGTACTTCATTTCAGTGATATGTCCCTGTTTTCGTCTGCTTTTGGTAACATTAATTTGGAGAAAAATAGATGCATTTACATTTTTTAGGAGGTTATTTCTGTGTTTCTGTAGATTTTTTTAAATGTAACATTACACTACTATTTGTGTCTTACATTAGCATTACACAAATCTGTCCATTATGCATAGTCACAATTTATGTAAATGATTGTTTCAGTTTACACAAGTTTATGTGGTACCAGTTATTAACACCATTGTAGTGCATGGAGTGTGGTGATTATGCTCCAGTATCTGGAATAAGAGAAATCCGTTAAGTGCTTCTGTAGCACAAGACCCTATCTTAACCAATGTTAAGTACCCACTGCTGCTGCTGTTACAATCAGGTATTATGCTAAGCAGTTAAATCTGCCAGTACAGACCAGCAAACGACAGCCGCAGAACTAAAAACAACCTTCTTTCTGCTGCCGTTGCCAGTATTCTTTCCCTGACTTTCCTTTGTCAAATAAGAAAAGGTGTTATGCTGTCTTTCTGACAGCACTCGCTAAGTGCTTTACATCTTTTTATTTTTTTTCTGAACTAGTAATACATGGAGCAGATAAAGCTCCATGCAGTACAAAGAATTACGATCAGGTCACTGATCGTAACCCATTATTATGTGCTCTTGAGGTGGATTTTTGGCATCGATGTCTTGAACACAGTATGCTAGTTATGATTGGTGACTTGATCATAATCCGCTATACTTGTTTGTCATTTTCTTGATTTACTGTTCCTTTAATTATGTACAATTCTTTGTTTGAATTTTATGTACCTTTGGCTCAGAAATAGCTTGGAAACATCAAAAGGCCAGCCCACTTATGCTGTTAACCAACAGTAAATAAAGTCAAATGCATTGTGAACCACTTAGTAACTCTGAGTTATTTTGAAATCAATCATTTGTTTAATTACTTGTTTATGCAGAACAAAATCATTATGATTTTGCAGTTCATCGTGTAAACCTGTTGGGGAGCTGAAATTGGGAGTTAAACTGCACTCGAAGACATAAAGCTGCACAGATCTCTTGACTCAATGCATATATGCACATTTAATCCACATTTGGCTCCTTTCTCATGTAGCAGCAACACACATTATGTACTGTGATCATACCTCTCAACTGTACAGGTTTCTGTTTCATATTTTTGACTTTTCCTTATAAAATTTGGGTTTTTCTGGCAAATCGTTGAGGACTGAAGTCATCAAGTAATGACAGTCATTTCAGTTACATGTACCATATCATTCAGAAAATGCATGATAATATAAAACCTGCTATTCTAGCATATTTCCAATTTTATAACAGCAATATCTGAAATCTGTTCCTGATTTTGGGCTATTGTCCTCCATTATTTTTGGCTTTGTCCAAAAAACTTGCTCTAAGAGGTTGAGTGGTATCACTATGATGCCTTGTGCTATCTTATCTTGTACTTCACTGATGCACTGTGTTTTCCAACAATTTGTCCACTTTTGCTGCATCCAGCATTTCCTTCTACATGCACGATGACTGTTTTCAATGACTAGTTCATTCTTGGAACATTCTGTAGGAGACATATTTAGTCAGCCAGTTACAGCCTTGTACCCACAATATAAGAGCTGCTAGAAGTTCAGTCATACCGTCAAGTCAGAAAAAGTGAGATATCAGAGGATATGTTGTAATAGCTCAAAATGGAGTAAAAGGAATTATCTAGCTACAACCTTGGAGAGACCAGATCTATTTCAAAAATAATACCTCTCAACTGTTCAGATTTTCACAGAATGTCCAGATTTTTGCCTTATATTTTTGGTCTTTTCATAAAATGTGTGGTTTTCTAGCAAATCCCTGAGGATTAAAGTCACTAAATAATGGCAGACATTTGAGTTTCAAACTTCATATCCTTCAAAAAAATCCATGATAATACAAATCCTGTTATTCTAACAACGTTCTAAATTTATAAGAGCAACATTTAAAATCTGTCCATATTTTTGGGCCTTTGTCCCCCTATTTTATTTTCTTGTCCAGGTTTCCTGTGCTAAGAGGTTGAGTTGTATGATAATGTAGCATATTCTGAAAAATGAGTCAAATGAATTTTTCCTGACAGCATAGTAAAGGTTTTCTGTGGGGAAATCATGTCACAAATAAAATTTGACCCCAGCTTGCTCATTAAAGCCAAATGTCAGTCAGAAAGGATCATTGAAGTGGATTCCCACCATCCTAAGCTCATCAAACAGATAAACTACTCTCAACACCAACAATGTGAAAACTGAAGTGATCCTTACTGTGTGCCCGCAGAAAATACCGTAACTGGTATCCTTGTACTAGCAGAACTACACATGCAGATGTGGGGGTTATATATTTTAATTCTAAAGTTGAACTACATCAGAGTATTCCTTCTAATTCTAGGTACACTGATAGTAAAGTTACAACAAACGTGTTTTACTGATTTAACAGAAAGCTTTGAAATTAGATTTTTTTTTTTATTTGGATTATTTATTTATTTTTTTGGGCATTGTGTATCTTCAGTTTTGGGTCTCTCGCTTATGATATAGGTAGTTGATGACTAAATGTTGTTATCGTCAGGTTGAAGTGTAAAGGTAAGATAACTTCTAACTACAACCTGATAGCACTACTGTACTCACAACTGACAAATAGTTCAGGCACTCAGCACGGTGTGTGTGACACACTGTGCTGGGGGGTGTACAGGAAGCAAATGGGCAAGTTAGTCACAAGACTAAAAAGCGCTGTACAGAGAGAGGATGAACACATTGGGGGGGGGGGTCAGAGAGGCTACATAAGATAATTGTAGCCACAGTAGTGGCAGAAAGGGAAGGGCACAGCTGAAAGATTTTTTTTTTAGGCTGCACAAGTTCAACAGACATGCATCAGGTCCAGGGATGTACAATATTTAAGCCACAAATACAATTGCCCAGCATGAGTTTAGAATACTAGTCCATATCTAGTAAGGAAGATATGGCTTACTGGAACACTTACTGTACTGTACAGAAACACACCCATATCATTTGTAATCTGACCTCATAATCACAAATGCTGACCTGGATTTCCAGTTTTCTCATTTGCAAATATGTGTTTACAAGCTGTCACAGATAAGTTTAGCAAGCTTGCTGTCACGGGATCAAAACATAGTGAGCTGGGTGGGTCTTCATTTTTATGACAGACTTATGCCAATTCATTGACCTCAGCAGCTGTCTTGGTGTCGTTTGCGTCACTGTTCACACTGCACTGGTTGTCAGGTGTCAGATCGATGGGTGGGCAGGGAAGCGAACATTTCTCCCATACAGACTAGGAAGTTTAAGATAGAAACACCAGGTGCCTGCATTTACTGTGAACATGGACCTTTTACTGCTGTGAAGAACTTAATCTTCTGAGAAAATTGATTTGCTTGTTAAAAATATGAACTTTTTTAGATGCTGTGTAACACTGACACCCAAAAAGAATTATTTTAGTATCTGCTTCTTTCCTTTGGCATATTCTTGCCCTGTGAGCTCTTTCCCTCCCAATTTCTCTGTTTCATACTCATTTTTTCTCTCTCTTTGTTAGACATCTCGTTATTCTCCAACCCCCACACACTTCATCCCATTTTTCTTCCCTCCATTCCTCCCTGGGACCACGCTGGCACCTGTTTAAAGGAAAAAGTAGTAAAAGTATGGGACTACATCTGCCATTGCGAGCTGTGCTCATGCAGGGAGTTAACCATTATTAAGTGTGTGTCTGCATTTGGGCTGGGGTAGGGGAGGGGGGCTGAGGGGTGGAGCTGCAGTCTGAGGTTTCAGAACTGAAGCTGCTTCGTAGTGCTAGACAACATCAACAGTGACCGGGAAGACTGTTGCTGCTGAAAAAAATAGTAGATTCTATGGGCTGTGCATTAAGTTCTAAGTGTTGTGAAGAGGAGCTCTGTTATATACCTGATGAAACCGAGAGTGAGAAGAAGAACAGAATGCAGCTGACAAAGGTAGGGTGTTTTAAATATGGGGGGGGGGGCGTCCCCCTGTCAGAGCAGTGTGGCATAATTTAGCTGTCTCCTTTATAAGGCAAGGGCTGATGTGAAAGAAGTTTAAAGCTGCAGAGTACTTTTTTTTCTTCAATAAACAGATTACTGCCTAAGTGAAAAACACAAATGAATCTGAATCTGATGATTTCATTAATGAATGTTAACAGTTACTAGTACAGCCTAGATACTGCTGGCAATTTCTCACATTCCAAACTAGCAATGCTGCTGTGTATACTACATGTGGTACGCAGAAAAGTTGTAAAGGTGTTACTTCTGGTACTTAGTAATAGCAAACAGGTGAACAGCACAAGGGTAGACTAGAGTATCTGTCCTTCCTATTTTATACAACCAGCTTTGTACAGTTAATTACTATTCAAAATGCAGCTTAAACTGCAACCTGAATATACTGGTACTTTCAGAACTATAAAGTAGCATGTTGCTGTCATCTGTGTTTTGCAGTCACTCCTGGATGTGTGTAAATAATCAGATGCATACTATGTCAGGCACAAATCCTAATAGCATCCTCATGCATTGGGACATCATAAACTGACAGTCCTGCAGGTGATTGTTTTAGCTCAGTGAACTGTGATACTAGTTTGTGAGGTCTTAAAGATAATTAAACAGCATAGACTTTGATGGTGGATAAAATCTACTTGGCCCACCTAGTATGCTCACTGCCGAACTACTAAAAAGCTTTAGATTCTAGTTAACTTGCATCTTGATTCTCATACCATCCCAAATAAATGCCTTCCTATCTGTCTCTTGCTTTCTTAAACTCCCTTGCAATTTTCTTAAAACAACCTCTTCGGACAATATTTAACATATACTACTTTATCTGTGAGAAAAGGTTTCTTGCACTGCTTCTTCACCCGTTATCCTCTGACATCTGATTTTGTTCTCTTTTTCTAATGTACATCATCAGTATATTGTTAGAATTGATTCCCTTTAGATTTATCTGACACCTCGCCACACTGAGTTCCTTTAACATCTCTTCATGTGCCTTCTGATGCAGAATCAGAATTATTTTATTGCCTTACTATTAACTAACTGCCTTATACCAGTATACAGATAGGAAATCAAGAATTGCATGCAGTATTCCAGATGGGGCCTTGCCTCACCAAATGCTTTGTAGACAGACAACTTTCTCCTTTTTTTTTTGATGAGCTAATACTTCTGTGGAGGAACAGAACTTGCTATGGCTACTACCAAGTAAGATATATTTTTGTCACGTTACATATTGGCAGTTTGAAAGTCCATTAAAATAAAAATGTCTATAAACACCTTAGGACATATACAATTTTGACTTTTATAAGTGGATGTAGTTCTAGGCAGCACACAGATTATTTAGAAGTATTTATAAAAAAAGTTTCATTTATATGCCAATGACCCCTGAAGTTTCTTTTTTTAAAAGATGATCTAATGTTAAAAAAAAAAATCTCTCCGCATAAGCTGCATAAATGCTTTAGTATCCTCATGTTTATACAGGAAGAAGGTCAACTTAAAGGACAAATCCTCAGTGAAATGTTTATATGCATGACAACTTTACTTGTATTAATGTAGCCGATTTATCCTGTACTGATTTTAATTAACGTGGCAACTTTCACTTGAGTAGACTTTATGAAGTATTATTAGCTGATATAAGTAACTGAGTGACAGGGACCAATGCCAGCAGTATTTTACAAATGACAGGCATTCATTATTTTACATAGTTTCAAGTCAAAGAAATCTCTGTTCTATAAGAGGTTTACACCTAGACTTTTGGGGACTGCACACAACTGATTTTAAATTGAAATCCAGTATGTCCAAAATTTTTGTGAAAAGACTGAGTTTTGTTAGTCTTTTAAAAGTTATGCATATTGCTTATTGTGAATGGGAAATGGATGTAAATTTTCATTGACAGGAGTCAGTTATCCAGGGAATTGAAGAGTGTGTGTATGTGTGGTGAGAGAGTGTGCAAGTAAATAGAGATACCAGAGAAGGGGAAAACTATGCAAGCTAAATCCAGGATACTGCAGGGCGAAAAATCAAATCACTTTCATTTATTCACTTTTAGGCATTTTATTTCATATGTCAAGTCCTGATTGCTTGATAAAATGTATTACTAGTAGTTGTACTGAGATAATATCCAAAACAAATACTGCCACATAAAATCCTGTATCCTATCTTGACCTCCTTCATTGCTATGTATTAACGTAGACCCCAGTGTTGTGAGTCTGAAATGTCACACTGCTGCACTTACTGTATGACTCAACAGCCTATTGGTCACTGGCTTCAAACGTTGTAGGTAGTCAGTGTTCTTTAGTGCACAGGTGGGATATCCACTGCTGGCCGCAGTAGGGAAATAAAGGTTTATATAAGGATGTCAGAGGGCAAACCAGATCAAGGAATGATCACTCCAACAAATCCCATTCTGCATCAAGCTGAACAACAGATATCTTACCAAAGTATTATAAACAGTGCTCTGCCCAGCCTATACCTTTCCAGTTAAAATATTTAAAAATAATTGTCTTTGTGTTCACAAGAAAATTGAGATAAGATACCCATGTACTCAGTGATCCTCCGTCTCCATTGGCTGACAGACTGAGCAGGTTTCGATTCAACCTATCATGTTTTCCTGTTCTTCCCCTTCCTCTCATCCTGACAACCATTTGCCATCTGATCTGCAATGAATAAATGTGTGTGCGTCATGGACACACATTCAGTTAACTGGGTACTGGAAGGGGATTGTCTGTGACATAAGAAGAGTGTAGCCACACAAGCAAAGCACAATAACCTCTCGCAGTGTAGAGTTAGTTTTTCATGTATGAATTTTGCACCACATAGAGTTAAATTTTTAAGCTTGCTCTCTCTCACCTTAAGCATAACTCTTTCAATATTTCCATTTTACCTACAAAAATATTACAGGTGGTCATTGATGGTGTTCTTACTGCTGAATGATAAACTCTGGGAATGGATTTAAATAGTGATAAAGTAGATTATTGTAACAATTTTGGCAGTCAGTATGTGAACACATTTTTTATGGGATTCCAGAGTAATAGTGTTTTTCCTAACTGGGTCTCTAAATACCACTTTTTAAATATTGAGTTCAACAAGCAGACAGGCAAACAACTGGAAAAGTGACATTACTAGTGCTTTATGTCAAGAGAAGCTGTTAGTGGCTATGCTCCAGAAAACATGTTAGGGACATGGAGGTTTTAAACATACAAGGTTACTCCATTTTCTCTAATGCAGGAATATATAGTAGGGCAGCTACGGACTTCAGAAAATCTGCATGTTGACCAGTTTGTCTATTAAAGAGTGTTTTTTGTCTTGTGTGAATTGAACTATATGCTGGAACATTTTATTTGGGGATGGGAGGCATCAGAAAATACACCATTTAAACTAAACCCTGATTTTATCATGTTAAAGCAGAAAGAACTGCTTAATAAACATAGGATAGATGAAATTCATAGTTTTGGTAGGGTCCCTTAAATCTACAACTGAAAGATGAAATAGCAAAACAGAGATGTATATCTTACTGAAACGTGTAGGAATACTCCCAGGAGTACTAAGTACAGATTTTGCAATCATATGGATTTTAAGTATTCACCACTTGCTCTTACTGAGATATTTAAAAAATGTAGCATTTGGTAATAAGGATAACCACTTCTGCAATAAAATACTACTGTGCTGCATGTAATTCTTAAAATATGGCATTCCTTAGCTAACGTAGTAATGACGATTTCTGAAATTAAAGCCAGTTGTGTGAAGTAGCTTTTAAAAATCCATGTGGCTTGAAAATGCCAGTGTTTACTAAGATATTTCAACACAAACAGGCACATAGCAAAGCAGCAGTTAAAGTCTTAGATGACAGCATTATAGAAGAAAGGCGAAGGCTGTTTTAGACATGAAATCATATCTTTCAACTGTCACTGATTTTGGCCCAAAAGTTTGCTCTGTATCGCTTAATGCCTCCTAAAATTGGTGATTTGGTTAGAAAAAGTGATGGATTATACTTAATAAACATAGTATTAGAATTATAGCCTTCTACTTCAGAAAATTCATGCTAATTCACATACTCTTATTCTGTCAACGTCGCCATGTTATTGGTACTAATATTTTAAAAAGTTTCCCAGATTATTTCTGGGTTTGTCCCTGATTCTAGAGGTAAAAGGCTGAGAGCTACACATGAAACTTGTAAGATGTTCTGCTGTTCCTGAGAGATTAATTGCTTCATTGTTTCATAGGTACTAACTACACTGTTCACCTGTGAGGGTCATAAGAAGCCGAGCTCTACATTCCTATAGTAATTATTAGCCCTTAGCTTTTGCAATATGAGGCTCCAAAGCTGGACAACACAAGTCCATGTTGGTTACTTACATGTTTCCCCTGTTCTTGAGGACCATTGGAGCCAAGCCATGTGTAAATTTGCAGCTACCCATCCATTCATCCAAGATACATTGAGTAGACACT
>NC_056743.1:1049230241-1049312741 GCF_019279795.1 Protopterus annectens
TATTAAACAGTGCTTCACTACATTCATCTGCTACATAGATGTAACCACTACTTCATCATGTATACCTCAGATGTGCTTCGTGGTGTGCATCAGATACAGGAGTAGCAGTTGGTGTATTTTTACCTTCTTTAAACACAGAAATGACAGTTATGCAATTTTATGCAAACACTCCAACAGTGAATATTTTCCATATGTACTGTGATGTAAAGTAGTGACCAGTGTCCCATTGTGTTCAAACAATGATGATCAGAAGTATTCATTACTCAGTGCCATTCACCTCCCACTGCTAAATAGTAACAACTGCCCCATGTTTTGTAGACCATGATATACTGCAGGTACCATTTCTCCAACCTATGTTATCTGTGCTGCAGATCACCGATCTATCTTGTCAAGCTTCTGATGCAGAGTATTTCCTCACTGTCCCATTGCACAGTAGTGGCAACCATTATCTCCTGTGCACTGCAACACATTGTATTTGCCACTTTATCGTTTGCTGAATCCCTTTTATAGGTTCATAGGTTGGTACTAGGCTATTGGCCCTAGGGCCTATAGAAGCCTAGCCATAACAATTCCCTGGCTATTTCTTCCCACACTATTTACTTCCCTGGACCCCTGTCTAGCAGGGTGACTGATGTGATCCCTGGGGTGAATTTCCTTTCTCCCATCCAATCATCAAGGTTCCTTTTGAAGAGGGCCAAAGAGGTGCTCTGCTTGACATGTATGGGCAGTCTATTCCAAAGTCTGGGGAGTCTCTGGGTCAGGAATCTATCCCTCCAGCATGTTTTGTTTATTGTGATGACACGGTTTAGATCCCTGGATCGTGTGGCTCTGAGAGATTGGGATTTCTTTAAGTGTAGCATGTCCAACTGCTCTGGGTTTGACATGGCCTTGTATGCTAAGCAGAGATCACCTGAGAGTAGACAATATGCGACAGAGTATAGCTGGAGTTTTTTAAGGCGGTCAGCATAGGGCATCTTTAGGCCTGTGACTCTTTTAATGAGGTATTTCTGCTGCCTTTCCAGTTGTTGAAGATGTCTTGAGAGGTACATACCAAATGGGGCGTTGTATTCTATAATGGGTCTAATGAGGGATGAGTACAGTGGGACAATGACCTCCTTTTTTCTGGATGAAAGCCCTTAGTGATGAGGTGTGCCACATAGAAGGATTTCCTGACTGTTGTGGCGATGTGGTCATTGAAGATGAGACCACTGTCCACCTGTGTCCCTAAGTCTTTTATCACACTTTCGGTGTTTAGTGTACTGCCACCTATGTGGTAATTTACGGGTACATGTTTTTTCCCAAAAGGGATAACTATACGTTTCTTGGCATTGAGCTTGAGCCCATGGCTCTGGCACCAAGCATCTGTTTCTGTAAGGCCATTTTGTAGAGTATCGACATCATTTGGGGATTCAATAATGGCTCCCAGTTTGCAGTCATCTGCAAACTTTGTTAGCCAGAGTCCTTTAGTATTGGCCTGTACTTCAGAGAAGTAGATGTAAAACAAGAGAGGTCCCAGGACTGAACCCTGAGGTACTCCACTTGTCACTTGTCTGGAGCTGGATTTGGAGTCAGCTACTTTTACAGTGTGGGTTCTATCAGTAAGTCAGTTATCAACCCATCGAATGATGTAGGGATTAATGCCCAGCTTAGTAGGTTTATCTATGATTCCAGAGTGGGGGATGGTGTCAAAGGCCTTGGCGAGGTCCAGATAGGCTGTGTGGACTGTCTTACCCTCGTCCACAGGAGACTGATTCAAAGAAGCCAATCAGGTTCGGGAGACAAGCTCAGCCCTTCACAAACCCAAACTGGGTGGGGTCCAGTGTTTTAAGGTTGCCAATGTCTTTGTTTATAAGTTCCATGATAATACGTTTCATGGCCTTGCAGATCAAGCTCGTCAGACTGATGGGGCGGTAGTTCTCAGGATCCAAGGTGGATCCCCCCTTGTGGAGTGGGATAACTGTAGCTGTGCGCCACTCAGTGGCCATGAAGCCTGAGGTGAGGGTATGATTAAACATGACACTTAGATGAGGTGCCAGTTCATTTTGTAGTTCATGTAGTACACAGCCCGGGATGTCATCTGGTCCCATGAATGCTGTATTCTTGGCTTTGGAGAGTGCGTTTTTACCTGTGTGGCTGTTATTACTGGAATTTGGCAATCTTCCGGTATTGAGATGGGCCCTTTAGGGGGTGAGAGGGGGGTGAAGTTGGCAGTGAATCGATCTTCTAGGATATTGGCAGTATCCTTGGGATCAGTATATTTAATGCCATTCTGTTGTAGCTCAGAGCAGATCTGAGCATTGCCATTTAGATTCTTGACATAGTTATAGAATGCCTTGTGGTTGTCTTTGGAATCTTTGGCAATTTTATTTTCGTAACTAGCTTTGGAGGATTTTATGAGGGATCTCAGCATTTTACTGAGGATGGTAAGGGAGTTTTTTGAATCCTGGGATTTTCCTCTTTTCTGTAACAGTTTCTTCCTTTTGTTGTAAAGTTTCTTTATGGCAGGGGACCACCAGATTGGCTTCCTTTTTTTGGAGGAGAGAGCATCTTGGTTCTATTTGGGATGGCACAATTCATGCATGAGTGGATGTGCTTGTACAATGCCTTAGTATAGGACTCAGCAGTAGAACTTTCAGTTCCCATCTGCATGGGTGTCATGGGTTATCTTGCTTTTCTCTTAAAATGGCTTCCTCCATCAACATCTTTCACCCTAAAATTATATTATTACACACAATGACCATTGGTGGTGCTGCGGTAGCGTTGTCGCCTCACAGTAAGACGTTGTCCTGTTCGTTTCTCAGCTAGAGCGTCTTCTGGATGTACCTTCATTGAAGGTTGTGCGTCAGGGCCGGCAACTCGGCACGTACAAATCTACTGCCAATCATTAGCGAACCGGAGTTCCACTGTGGCAACCCCTAACCGGGAAAAGCCGAAAGACACAACAACAACATCTTTTGCTGAATCCCACACATCCCCCCGATGCACAGTAATGATAACTAGTTCCCCCTTGTGCACCATGCTGCTAGTAAAATAAATAAATGCAACTAGAGAGCACTCTTTTCTGTACATAAATCAATGTATTATTGCATACCCCAGAAGCAGTGGCTGAAATGAATAATGCCTTTGGTATTTTGTAATGAATCTACCTCTTCATGTATTGCTGTCTCCCATAGCCTTCCTTCTGTCCTTCCTCCACAGAATTTTTACATCAAAATCTGCCTCTGCCACTGTCTTCGGTACATAACATGTCACTTAGAGCAGTCTGTCTTCTACATTAAAAATAAAATCTAGCTGGTGGAATCCCATTCTATATTCTATCCCTTCTAAACCCTTCACTGTCTTACTGTATTTACTCTGAACATCAACCTCTACCTGTTATCCTTTTACTTAAAAAATGGACTGAACTCTAGGCTATTATAAAGAGATAGGAACATTTCCTTTTCTTACCTGATATGTCTGGTTGTGCATTCCAGCATCCTCATTGGAATGCTTACCACTTTAGCATACTGATCGCAGTTTTACATACTTCTGATATGTCTGGTTGTGCATTCCAGCATCCTTATTGCAATGCTTACCACTTTAGCAAACTGATCGCAGTTTTACATACTTCTGATATGTCTGGTTGTGCATTCCAGCATCCTTATTGCAATACTTACCACTTTAGCATACTGATCGCAGTTTTACATACTTCTGATATGTCTTTTTGTGCATTCCAGCATCCTCATTGCAATGCTTACCACTTTAGCATACTGATTGCTGTATTACATACTTCTGATATGTCTGGTTGTGCATGCCAGCATCCTCATTGCAATGCTTACCACTTTAGCATACTGATCGCTGTATTACATACTTCTGATATGTCTGGTTGTGCATGCCAGCATCCTCATTGCAATACTTACCACTTTAGCATACTGATCGCTGTATTACATACTTCTGATATGTCTGGCTGTGCATTTCAGCACCCTCATTGCAATGCTTACCACGTTAGCATACTGATCGCAGTTTTACATACTTCTGATATGTCTGGCTGTGCATTTCAGCACCCTCATTGTAATGCTTACCACTTTAGCATACTGATCGCAGTTTTACATACTTCTGATATGTCTGGCTGTGCATTTCAGCACCCTCATTGTAATGCTTACCACTTTAGCATACTGATCGCAGTTTTACATACTTCTGATATGTCTGGCTGTGCATTTCAGCACCCTCATTGTAATGCTTACCACTTTAGCATACTGATCGCAGTTTTACATACTTCTGATATGTCTGGTTGTGCATTTCAGCATCCTCATTGCAATGCTTACCACGTTAGCATACTGATCGCAGTTTTACATACTTCTGATATGTCTGGCTGTGCATTTCAGCACCCTCATTGTAATGCTTACCACTTTAGCATACTGATCGCAGTTTTACATACTTCTTATTTTCCATTTCTTTTAACATAAGCATTTGCATGTACCTTCCAGGCTTTTGTCTTTCAAAAGGTAAAAGGTTCTACTGTTTTGCAGTTTACTTTCTAAGACCTATCAGAGTAGCTCATTATCTTACTTGAATTCCCTGTGATTCCTGCCCTACTCACCTTCTGTGCATCAGCTGTGACATCCACCTTTGCTGTTATCTAAAGAGAAACCCAGTAGCTGTCCAGGTGTCTTGAAAGGTCTACTATAAATACTCCAGCAAGGGCCACTTCAAATCCAAGGCACAACTGGCCATAGCTGAAAATAGAATATAGCAGTTTGCTGTGTGCAGTACCCTCTGTTCCCTTTCTGTTTCTTAGTTTGTGACCTAAACAAATGCCTTTTCCTTCACATTCATTAGTGATTTGGCCAGGGCATCAGGGAACCTCCCCTACTACTTTTTTTGATAGGTAGTATGGGATCTTTTACATCCACTTGAGCTGCCACTAGCTCAAGCAGATGGGACCTCAGTTTAACATTCCATCAAAAAGACTGCACACTCATGAATGCAAGACTCCCCTAATACTGTGTCAACAATCCAGTCTACTGAAGTGGGATGAGAGCCCACAGCCTTCTGCTCTTCCAGAAGTACGTTTGCTACCTGTTGAGCCACTGACATATTTGGTGAAAGAAAGGTGACCGGTCTGTTTTCCCAATAACCTGAATATAATTTGCCTACAAGTGATATGTGCCAGAAGTTCCCTAGAGCCCTGCACTGGAACACCAAGCACCATCTTCTGCTTCTTTAGAATCCACTCAGTTTGTAAAAATGTATTGATGAAGGTCTTCAGTCTGCTGCCAGAAATCCAGCCATCTCATTCAAAATCATTAGTAATATTCAGTTTGGGCTAGTTGCCTTATCTCCTCTGAGTCCTGCTATACCACGTGCTGCTTCATATTCTGGCCATGCCCATTTCCCACATCATTCTTTAGAGATCTCACATCCTCTGCTGTAAGCATCAGACAGAAGTAATTGCTTCAGAGATCTCACATCCTCTGCTGTAAGCATCAGACAGAAGTAATTGCTTCAGAGATCTCACATCCTCTGCTGTAAGCATCAGACAGAAGTAATTGCTTCAGAGATCTCACATCCTCTGCTGTAAGCATCAGACAGAAGTAATTGCTTCAGAGATCTCACATCCTCTGCTGTAAGCATCAGACAGAAGTAATTGCTCAGTGCCTCCACCACAAGCATCTGTGATGGCCTCCTCCCTCATGTTTACTCCTTTTCTCATATTTGACATATAAAATCTGAATAAAGATTTGCCTTTTCTGATTTCTAAATGACTCCCATTCCCTGAATGCCATAACCTTTTTGACTTTCTTAATTACTGCTTCCATTGTCTGCCCATTTACTTTTGCTTGATTAGTCCTGACTCCAGTCTCCATATTTTTGATAAGTGGTCTATTTGCTTAGTTTAATCATCTTTTGCACATTCGTGGATCATGGTTAATTTTTTTTTATTTTCTTACCTTTAAACCTGCACTAAACACAGGTGGTTAGTCTGACTTCCAACATGTTTTGTAATTCCATCCACAAGACCAACAACCTCTTGATTTCCTTCCATTTTTAAATTATAACACCCACCATACACTTCATTGATTTAAAATCAACTTTTTCCACAAAGTCCAGGATTTTTTTCTGACTTATTTTTTTTTTCTCTTGAGCAAACTAGTAAACAAGAACAACATAGTAGCATGGTCACTGTCTCCGTGTAGGTCTTCCATCACACTCCCTAGATCTTTGCTCTGTTATGCAGCACTGAGTCTAGAACATTCCATATGCCCATGTGCCTTCGTATGTTTAGCTAC
Source organism: Protopterus annectens (assembly GCF_019279795.1). Lineage (NCBI taxonomy): Eukaryota > Metazoa > Chordata > Ceratodontiformes > Protopteridae > Protopterus > Protopterus annectens. Next base: position 1,049,236,511 of record NC_056743.1, read on the forward strand.
CCATTTTGCATGGTACTCAAAGACATAAGATGTATCAGACATCTAATAGTCCACTACCAAAGCTAGTACCTCCTCTTTCTCTACTAGCCTGTACCCCTATCTTCCCATTCAGATACCCAGTGGATGATGTATATCAGTCTCACCTCTAAACACTATCTTTGTTTTTCAGCAATTATATCTTGAGATAATTAAATAAGTCCATGACTGTTTGCCTCTCCACTTCTTCTACTGTGTAATCTATTCTGGATTTCCAATACTCCGCAAATTCTTTTTTTTCCATTAGACATGGAAAGTTACAATAGGACACCCAGTCCTTTACTATATATGGACATGTGAAAATGACACATACATACCTGAACCCAGATCATTCATAGGTATGGTTTTGATTGACTCCTTTGGTCTTTCTTTTTTTGTATTCTTTTTAGTCTACAATGTCCTGAGCTAAAGGTATCAGTCCAGATGTGAGCTAACTGGAGGTATATGTCAAGGCTTACGAAGGAAACAGTTGCCATGACTTCCTTAATCCAGATTAATGTATATTCACAATATTTTTTCCTTTAAATCATTTTTTATTGAAATCATTCATATCATATTTGAATACATAGCTTGACCTATCCTTTTGCTTTTCTTGCTGTCATACATTGCGTTTATATCAAATTATTGGGTAGTTTCAGAAACTCGAAATTGAAGTTTCCGAAAACTCAAATGTAAAAAAAAAAAAAAATCTACATTTTTGCAGGGGGGCAAGCCCTCTGCCCCCCCGAAATTTATATATGCAAACTTCACGATCACACTACAGTGGGGAAAAGGGCATATTCCCTGATCTCCAGTGTGCCATGATCTACATGGACATGCTTTAATAGGGAATTTACTCTTTTCCCCACTGTAGCGCAATCTCTGAGTTTGTATATTGAATTTTCAGGGGGTGTAGGGATGCAGGGGGTTGCCCCCTACAAAAACATAGATTTTTTTCTTTTACAGTCAAGTTTTCAGAAACTCAGAATATGGTTTCGACCATATGAATTTCGAGTTTCCGAAACTTGATAATATGACATGAACTCCAGCCATCGTATATCATCTATTTTCAAACTTTTCAGCTGGGTCTTTCCCTTTCGTGTGGGACCCACATATGCTTTGTTAGACCCCTTGTTGTCAGAAGCTATACATTTTGCTTCACTTACTAAAATTGCCACCACGCCCATTCTCACCAATCATTCCCAAAAGTTGCAGACCCTATAGCTGTGTGTATTATTCCTCTTTAATGCTACTAAAGCTGTCACCACGCCCATTCTCACCAATCATTCCCAAAAGTTGCAGACCCTATAGCTGTGTGTATTATTCCTCTTTAATGCTACTAAAGCTGTCACCACACCCATTCTCACCAATCATTCCCAAAAGTTGCAGACCCTATAGCTGTGTGTATTATTCCTCTTTAATACTACTAAAACTGTCACCCCGCCCATTCTCACCAATCATTCCCAAAAGTTGCAGACCCTATAGCTGTGTGTATTATTCCTCTTTAATGCTACTAAAGCTGTCACCACGCCCATTCTCACCAATCATTCCCAAAAGTTGCAGACCCTATAGCTGTGTGTATTATTCCTCTTTAATGCTATTAAAACTGTCACCAAGCCCATTCTCACCAATCATTCCCAAAAGTTGCAGACCCTATAGCTGTGTATATTATTCCTCTTTAACCATATTAACATTATACAAAGTATAATGGCTCTCTACCCTAATTCATTCTGAAGTGCAAAGGGGAGCAGATATGCTCACTACCTCCCATAGAAATCTTCTTGATATTTACTCTTAGTGAAACGCATTTCACATAAGATCTTATAACTATGCCTCTCATTCAAGAATCCTTGAAAAATTTCATTTGTGTTCCCCTGGGTACATTTTTCATGACTCATTCATTGCTGCACAACATTTATGAAAAGAATAACCTTCTGCGTTGAGATACATTTGCTAATCAGTTTGGAATTTAGACCAGTATCCTTCCAGTTTTTGCTGGAATACAGAATGAACTGTCTACCTTACATCCTGAAAAGAATGACAGGAAATATGTTTAGCAGTAAAAAAAATGCATGTCAGATCTTTACAAGAAAAACTCATTGTAACATACAGAATCTGGGCACTAGTAGCTATTTTTGTTGGTATTCAAAGAGCCAGGTAATGTTAATTTTTCATCTAGACAGCAATGCATCAAATGATGTGTGTATGCACTTGAAGGAACTTCTATTAAGCATTTCCATTGGCAGAAATAAGCAACTTATTTGTTTATTTCTGTTGGCTGTTATGCTTAACTGAGCAGATACATTTACAGTGAAGGCCTGTGGAGAAAAGCTCCAGGCATACATGATTTATAAACAAAAAATGCACAGTGTAAGTGTAAAACAGAAAAAAGTGCAAAAATTAAATAAGCAAAATCTGAAAAAAAAAATCATATATGAAATATCAAGACAGAGTTAACAGTAAATCATATCTAGTATATGATTTAAGTTATACTTCACCAGACTGTGTGGCTAAGAGAACTGATACAACATAGATGTGTCCATAAATACACAATAAAAGGAAAACAAAATAAAATGTTCAACTAGGAGTGTTATAAATTGTAAAACTTGATAAATATTAATAAACTAGACTTGTTAGAAACTGTTACCAGTAACATCTATTTGTCCTTTGGATGAGATGTTAAACCGAGGTCCCATTTGTTAAGTTGCTGGTAACTCAGGGTGGATGTAAAAGATTTCTTGATACTTACCAAAAAGAGTAAGGATAGGTTCCTGGATGTCCTGGCCAGATTTCCACTAGCACTACAAATATCACATTGGGTCTCCCCTGAAAAGAGGCAGCTAGCCGAATGAGACTAACCCAGTCTACAAAGGCTAAGAAAAGTAAAATAAAATAAAACAAACAAAAACTATACTTCATGGAAGACTTTTGCTACATAACACTTGTAATATATATGACACATGAATTTTGCCTGGATAATTCTTTATCTTCTGTTCTATCTCAGGGTAAATAAAGGGGTCTACTTTAATGTAGTGAAGCTGGGTTTACTCATTTAACTAAGCAGTACAGTATTTAGTAATTAGGACACTGATGCAGTAAAAATAAGCAAATAGTTAGGTGTTTTTGTAATGGGCGAGCTCTTTTGTGCCCATCATTTTAGGAGGCTTTTTTCCCATACTGCTTCCTTGACACTTACATATTGCAGCATTAAGACAACACAGACATAGAGAAAAATTAATAAGTTGTGTTCCTCCTTCTTTGATGTTATACAGCTGTGAAGTTGTTGTGTAAATGTCAAGATGGTGTATTAAGTCTTGTTCCAAAAACACTGACTTAAAATGTGGCCTGTAGGCCATTTAGGTTTATAATGGCCTACCACTGCACTGCTCAGGACTCGGCTAGTTTTAGTTTTTTTCTTGTATTATTAGTAACTGCCTCTTTTCAGGAAGAGCATGAGAGCATCACTGTGGTTAACTGACTTACTGAGGGTCAGTTAATCTGCAAGTGAAGAGTGAGGAAACTGAAGGTAGGATTATAAGACAAAATAAAGCATTTGCCTAAACAGTATGCTACTATCTCTAAACAGGTAATGAACAACAGTTTTTTTGTAATCTTTGTAATAGGTATGTTCAGTCTCCCCCTTCCATTCAGAGCAAGGAGAACAGAGAAAGTGCAGATATACGTTTGTCTTTATTTATTTACAATGCTGTAGGAAGAGTGGACAAAATTGTACACCTGCCCTGAGCATCAGCTTATAGAGAGTGTCTCAAATTTGACAGTTTACGAGTTGTCATTAAGGAATCATAAGTGTAATAAGTTATTAGACAGCTTGTAAACTCTTTAACTGCCAAACTTCTGTTATTTTGTTTGACAGTTAAGGCATTTTAAAAGCTATCTGATAAGGAACCATGATTGCCATTGCTTAATGATAGCTTGTAAACTGACAAACTTTTGTAACGTTCATTGGAGGGTGGGTCAAATGGGTGTGTTGCCCAGGGCACCAAATTCCATTGCTGCAGCTCTGTTCACTTATGTTTTGTACATTCAGAGCATTTATATTTTATCCACTTATTTTTACTAGGTTAGTGGGCTGGTCCTTTGAACGTTTATCGCCCACAATCTACGCTCAATGTAAAGCATGTATGGAATTAAGTACAGGAGCACCTTCATCTTCCAAACATGATGCATCAAGTTATCAGACCAAGAAAGAAAAGATCCTGCACCAGTAACATGGAGGAATAAAGCTCTGGCTACAGTTCAGTTAGCCTTTGTTTGATTAATGGCTTTGGCACATTTATAGCTCAGGCAGGAGGATGGTGTGTGCCCATCCTGTGGGGGCGGAGCAGTGGGTCTCCCCTTAGCTTGCTCTGTTCCTCTGATGATAGAGGATATGCTGGAGGGCAGAGTCCTGTTATAATGCAGGTAGCCTATACTAGGAAAATATCACCTAGCTACCCTTGTCAGTGCATATGGGGAAGCATGCATGTATAAACAAGAGAGCATATGCAGTTATACAAATACACATCAGTGTTATGCCATATAATGAAATAAGCTCTCCTTGACAAGATGCTGATGAGAGCACAAAGCTCCCTCATGGGTGTCAGGATGTTGGCCTCCTGAGGCTGTGTAATCTCTGACTGAGGAGAGTCCTAATGACTGGCAGCACAAGGCCAAATGTTATTAAAAAAAGAGTCAAAAGCAGAAGAGTACATCAGTGAAATCACTGTACCAGTACACAGATGTACCGATATTGTTATGCTAGAGGCTTTTGGAGACAAAGATCCTAGTCAGTGTTCAGCACTACAGCGCTAACAACTAGGATTTAAACCACGGTCCACCAGATCACTGTTCTACCCCTAAGCTAATAATGCAGCTAACTGGCCAAGGATTTGAAGCATTTCTGTCTCATATATATGTGATTCACACAAACAGATCAAGAAGAGAGAAAGTGTGTGTGTGTGTGTGTGTGTGTGTGTGTGTGTGTGTGTGTGTGTGTGTGTGTGTGTATATATATATATATATATATTTATAGGGCATATATATATATATATATATATATATATATATATATATATATATTGCGTCTGCGTCTTTCGGCTTTTCCCGGTTAGGGGTCGCCACAGTGGAACTCCAGTCTGCTAATGATTGGTAGTGGATTTTTACATACCGAGTTCCCAGCCCTGACGCACAACCTTCAACGAAGGCATGCCCCATTCACGTATGCCTCCACACAGAAGACGCTCTTACCTGAGAATCGAACGGGACAACATCTTGCTATGAGGCAACAATGCTACCGCAGCACCACCACCGCAGCTTTTATATATATATATGGGGCATATAGATATATATTTATATATCTGTACAGATAGAGGGAGAGACATATAGACAGATACATAGATAAACAGATCGCAGTAGAAAGGAACTTAAGTGTTATTTTCTATCCCTTTGTCTTCATACACAGACAACATGATGAGATGGTCGCACATTGAATTGAACGGTAGTTACTAATACGTGGCAAGTGTATAGCAAAACTATTTTTGTTTTTTAATGGCAACAGCCTACATAGTTCAATACTGAGTCAGGGGAAGATAATTTAGGAAGAAATTGTCAAAAGAGAAATGGAGTGTTGAAGATTGTTTTATCAGGATCAAGACAAAGCAGGCACTCATTGCACCAGGATTACAGAATATTAAATGCTTTACAACACTGCAAAGCAGCTTTGTGGTGTTGCTAAATGAAGCCCTAAAAGGTTTCCACTGCACCTGGCTTCAGGCTGATTTCCAGTTTCCTGGTTACAGTCATATATTTATCACGCCTCTGATATATGCTGTGTTATGACTCTGACAATGAATACAGCATCTGCTGTACATAATTTGATACATTTAGGTTAAAAAAATGTATCCAGTCTTTTGGGGTTCATGAGTCACATCACCTTTCTTTGAGCAACGTGAATTTCTGAAGTAATAAATGAAGAAAACAAGGTGGTGAACCTTTAAAATAATTTTTAATCTGATCGAGAACAGTTTCAATCAGATGTATTCTGTAACATTTAAAAAACTATGACATGTACCCGAGTCTTAAATGCTTATATGCTAGATGTATCATACTGTTGAACAACCACACATACTCCAGAAGTCTCCAGATAGATATTTCTGGATAGGGATTATACTATGTCTGTTAGCATGCACTTTCCATATAGTAGAGCCCATCCTTGCAAACAAAGTGTTTGAAATAATGTCACCATTGACATTCAAATGGATGCTTTTTTAATAAAACAAAAGACATTCTGTGGCTTTGGGAAAGCTGGATTCACACAGAAAGAAGAGTATGTTATGGAAAGTCAGAGACTTGTTCTTTTTCTCTGTTTTTAGCATCGAGTTTTATCCGGTGTCAGCAGTACATTGAAACACAAATCTATGGAGTCATTGAGATAATATTTGTCTTAATGGACACAACAATGTACTGCTGGCATTTTGCCTGGCTAAGACTATGATAGCATAAAAATGGATTTTCCATGACAATGAAATGAGCATGTGCACTGTGTTCTTCTTAGTCAAAGTTGGCTCAAACATGCAGGTATGTCGAACAATATCTGTTGTGGTGAGCCATAGCCATTGAAATGCATTCATGTCTTACGTGCCTTAGAAATGAAAAGAGGCTTTACGTTAAGCCATTATCTACAGAGTATTGAAAGAAGTATCCAAGGACATGCACCAGTTAATTCTAAAACTTAGTAAGGACAGTTATACATTTGAACTATCCATTCAGGTGCCACTAAAGTGAGATTCAGTCAGATAAGCTATAACCTGTTTTAATAACGTGGTATATCCAACTGAGACAGTGGCTTAATTTAAATGGACATCAGCAGAAAAATCTGTATAACAAACAGTAACAATTATGTACTAACATTATGAACTACATCTGACAATTGGGTACATTTTACTGAGACCACAATCTTTTCTTAGATATGACCCAACTCCAGACAAAGTAATACTTAGCTTGAATATATAATGTATAATTAATTAAAGAGTCATCTGTAGTTAATCATACTTGTTATATATGATTATCTACACAGTCATCTTCATAATCAACCATTCAACCACAATAAACGTAGTAGAAGACATACTATGAAACTGTACATACACGCTATTATATTTAGTTTATTAAAGTATACCTATCTGAAACTACACTCTCTCTCTCTCTCTCTCTCTATAAATATATATATATATATATATATATATATATATATATATGTGTGTGTGTGTGTGTGTGTGTGTGTGTATGTCTATGGGTCTACCTTGTTCAGTTGAAATTACACTTAACTGAATCTGAAAAATGTGAGACAACTTCACCTAACAGTTAATAACCCGAAGCAATGAATCACAGATATTTTTTACAGGGAAACTAACCACTTGGCCACCAAGGTGAACTTTGTCCTTTTCCCCAGTGTAGCGCAATCTCTGAGTTGGTATATTTAGTTGGGGGGGGGGGCGTCGTTTTTTTTTGTGTGTGTCCTGATGGCCAAATGATTAGTTTCCCTATAAAAAAATATCAGTGATTCTTTATTTTAGGGTATTAAGTGTTCAGTGAAGTTGTCTTGCTTTTATGTGTATATATATATATATATATATATATATATATATATATATATATATATATATATATATGTGTGTGTGTGTGTGTGTGTGTGTGTGTGCATGTGTGTGTGTGTATGTGTATGTATTCCCTTCACAAGCTTGAAGTTTCAAAACTTTTAACTGCAAAAGGTCGAGACCATAAGATCAATGTTTTGAAACTTCAATCTTTTTGAATGGAGATTGCTGTACATGGCAGAACGGGAAATATATTGTTTTCCTTACTGCGGTACAATCTTGGAATTGGTATATTTATTTAGCAGGGGATGTGGGGGCGCAGGGGGCTTGGCCTCCTGCAAAAACATAAAAAAAATTAAAAAAAGTCTTTATTTATTTATTTTTTGTTAGAATTTCGAAGTTTCAAAACTTTGATCTTATGGTCTTGACCATTTGCATTTTGAAGTTTTTTATATATATATATATATATATATATATATATATATATATATATATATATGTGTGTATGTATATATGAGCCCGTGTATATTAATGGAAGACTGAAACATATGTGCTTATGTTCCATTAAATATTTACACATGATGGTGTCCCGTATGTTGACAATCATAAGGAATGGGTAAGAAATGAAGTCCTGACATTAACATGGGGGGGTTATCCCCAGTCTGGCTATATTGCTAGTCTATATTCTGGCATTTATGGACTAAACAAGATCACTAATCCCTACAGCATCCCTATAGCAACCTGAGGTTATTGCGCTCTGCTGACAAACTGCTGGTTCAAACAACCAAAAGCATAAATGTGGCTGGGGACTCTCTAGTCGCCAACTCTGCAGGCAAAACTTGGAACTCTCTACCTGCTGAACTTACTCTCCAGCCCTCTCTAACCCAGTTCAAAAAAGCCTCAAACTACACTTCCAAATGCACTGGCAATGTCCCTGTATAAACCCTGACTAACTCCCACCCACTGGTCATGGATACCTTTGCCTAATCAAACTGGGCATTTGAATCTAAAATGTATCTGACTTAGCTTTGTAGAATATCTAGAGCTCATTAAGGTATTAAGCCCTTATTTGTGTGAAACACTGTGTGGAACTTAGATGCCTTATCTAATTGTGTCAACAATGTTCTATGAATGCTTGTAACCTTACTGAAGACTGTATACTATACTAATTGTGTCAACAATTCTATGATTGTTTCTAACCTTACTGAAGACTGTATACTATACTAATTTGTAAATGTTTTTAATATAATGTACTCTACTAATGTGGAGCTTTTCTCCCCGGACCTCCTCTGAAAATGGACATATATCCAGCCGGACCTTCCCGGTAAACAAATGTAAAATAAATAAATAAAATTATCTCCTTCTCCAACAGGTCTTCCTTCCTAAGCTTTGGTAAATCCTGTGAACTCCAGAGTGGTTCTGAAATGCTTCAGTCCTGCCTCTTTCTCACTTTTCTTTTAGGGTGTATATATTAAGTTTGTTAGACTTCTGGTTTCGATCATCTGCCATTTTAATTGACCCTTTCTACACATCATCTGTTCTGTTGACACTGGGGTCACTAGAATGTATACAAAAGGCTCTGATTGTGGCTTCCTAGGCTTGGCTGTAGATTGGAGAAATAGCTTCCTCTTTTCTGTTGATGACTATAATTATACCCATTTCAGTAAACAGGTATTTTATGCATTCACAAACTACTGTGCTGGCAAGTTCTTGTACCATTTCATGGAGACTTTCTTATGATATGACTCTTGCTAATTTTAGGCTCTGGGATAGGAGTTGGTAGTTCTTTGGCTAGGTTTTATATGTGTTTGCTTAGCAACTGTAAATGTTTTTGTGTATTTTAATAGCTGGTAATTTAATAATTCTTGCTTTATTTGTCTGTATATGTTATGAGTCTTGCATGGGTATGAACTTTTAGAAGTTCAGGACTGTATTCTTTTATAGTGGGATTTGGCTTTATTGGCCTGAATTTGTTCATAACAGACTTAAAAAGGAAAAAGGTCATGGGCATTCAGAACTGTCATATACCAGAAACACCTGATGTCCTTAAGGGGTCATTTGCATATATCCCATGTTGCCTATAATACAAGAGGTTTTAAGGAATCACATCGTGGAAAAAATCTACCTTGGATGGGTTTTTCTTTTAGTTTTTTACTGATTGTTTTTTCTGCATGGCCTTGTTACTCATTGTTTTAGTTCTTTTTATAGCCTAGAAAGTCTACATCAGTAATGTATTGCTATGTGCATTTTCACAGCACTGCTCTATATCTCTACTTCTGGACAGGGTCATTACCCAAAAAAGCATACTGCAAATGTGTTCCTTCATCTGGTTAATTAATGAATAACTTAATAATCATAATAGTAATAATACTAATAACTAAGCAACTGTTTCCTTTTCACTGAAACTAAGCTACCACATGTGATCATTCCTCTAACTTTAATTTTCATTCTAAACGATATTTAAAATATAGAAGCTTTCTTCAACACTTTGTGTGCACAAGTAAAGACAGTAGTATGGATCAAAAAAGCATCACAGAGTATTACCCCCCCCCCCAAAAAAAACTAAAAGTACCAGACTTGTAAAAATAAAATAAATAAACACATTTTCTAAAAGTGAAGGAGACACCAGGCTTCTGTTAAAATCCAACTGAAAATGTTTAAGTCCGAGAATAAGTGCTTAAGAACTACACAAAGGTCTTCATTAGACAAAAGACAATTAAAAACATCTCTTATATAATCAAGCTAAAATCACATGATAAGTCATATGATCAACGTACTGTGAATGATTGGTTATTTGCATTTGTTAAACTTTCTTTTCCTTTCTGAAACAAATAAGCACTTGACAATCTCATTTAAAGCAGGAAAAACAGCTGCATTAAGTATAATCTGCCATTGTAATTCTTTAAACTCCAGTTCATCCGCCCTGTTTCCATTAAACTGTTCACATACAAAAATTGTCACTTAAAAGTAAACTTTTTAAAAATTTTACAGTTAGTGACATGCTTAGACAAGGCATTGACTAGACTTTTAGTCTTAATAGCATAATTTTGCTCACAGATGCACTAATTGCATTGGAGGTTAGAGTTTGGTATAATGGTTAAGTTGTTTACCTTACAAACAAGAGATCCAAGGTTTAATTCTCACCATAGGAAAATGAATTCATTTTAAAATGACCCACAAAAGAAACTAGCTTAGTACTAACCTATAAACCTATTGAATTTCCTATTTGTTTTTCCGTTATAAAATGCTTCAAAGTTCAAAACATGAGGCCACATAAATGACAAAACTAGAATTACAATTAAATAACCCAGAGAATCATATGTTCTGTTAAAAGTTAAGACAGTCTGCAGTGTACATGCACACAGAAAAAGCTTGTTTAATATTTCTGCCCCTTTTCTTAATAAACTTTGGGTCATATCCTACAATCCCAACTACTTCTTGGCTTACAGAAAGCATGTGCCAGCTGTTAATCAATACTTTTGTAATAGCATTGCTGTAAAGTGAGTTCACTAAGGACACGATAGTATTCCAATCCACAGTGTTCTTATTTTCTCTTGTTATTGCCCCATCCCAGATGCAATAGCTTTTCTAATAATACTGTCTGGATAACCACAGGCAACAAACCACTGATGTAAACTACTTAAATTGTCAGTGTCTTTATCCTCAATACTTATTTATTTAACTGGCAAAGTCTGACTAGGAGAGAACCTATTTTCATTGGCTGCACAGGGAGGAACACTCCAGGTGCATGTCTTTGGAATATGAGAGGAAACCCACTCAAACACAAGGAGGACTTGCAGGCTCCGCACAGAAGGCACAGCAGCCAAGAATCAAACCAGAGAACCTCTTGCTGTGAGGCAACAATGTTAACCACTACACCACTGAGCTGCCGTTAATGACCCACTTGATTCTAATAGTCTGGCTTTTAACCAGCTTTCCTTAAGATAACTAAGGTGCATGCTCCAGTAGTGCAGCAAAGCATGACTGCCAGCATGTTGTCATTATTCTCATATTCTACAACATACAAGCAATACCTTATTAATGGCTGCCGCGTAACTAAAATATAATGAAAGTAGTGCTGCCATTAACTCATTTCATAAATTCACTCACCGCTTTACTGGTTTCCCAAATACAAAAAAAAGATGTCATCAGTAAAACAATTATAAACCCTGAAGTTGTTGCAAGCCAGTCTATTGCTGAGAATAATTATTTTCTATAGAAGAAAGGAATGTGAGTGAGGCCTAGAATACCCCGAAACTACGCCAGCTTGAGAAAATAACATTCTCAGCAACATTCTGCGAGGCCTAGAATACCCCGAAACTACGCCAGCTTGAGAAAATAACATTCTCAGCAACATTCTGCGTAATCACAACCTCATTGTGTACAGTCATTCATGGCATCACCTCTTTTATGCATTTTACATACTCTGATGGCGTTAATAAAGTTATTTTTGGATAATGAAGTATACAAGAAATGACAAAAACATGTTGCAGACAATTATGAAGACCTCTATGTAGGTTGAAGGCACTTATTCTTGGAATTAAACTTTTTCAGTTGGATTTTAGCAAAAGCTTGGTTGTCTTCCTCCACTTCTACAATATTTTTTTATATTCAAAAGGCTTGTGATATTAGTCTGTTGCCTAGTGCAGCCTTGTGAATCAAATTATTTATTATTTGTGCAATATAATAGATCAAAATATCAGCACCACAGAATGCTAACAGAAATACAACCAAGTTTGCATTTATTTTTGTTTTTTTTTATCTGATCTAAGTTGGAGTTCCTTAAGGATTTGTGATTTCTACATATATTATATGGACTTCTAGATTGTTGGTATCTTTCTTCCACATTGTCCATTTCCCTCCCCATATGGCAAATGTACTACCTGTATTTGGTTGGAGTGCACAGCTGTAGCAATTTACAACATGATAGATCCAAATATCAGCACAACAGAATAGTAATATAATGCAATTTACATTCAAGGTATACAGACACAGTTTGCTGAAGTACTTCTACTAGTACTAGTCCTGTGGCAGCAGGTGTTAAGTGCAGGTCTGGAGTTCTAATACAGGATGTGCAAAGCATTTAAACCACCTTGGCATAATGGTTAAGGTCTTTACCTTATAAACACAGGGTACAGGGTTTGATTCTCACATGGAGTAAATGGCTAGGCTTAAAATGGCCCACAAGGGCAGTTAGCCTTGTACTAATCTATGAACCTATGTAGCAGTTAGTAATATGTCAGTCACCTTTTTATTTCAGCTTTATACTGGAAGACACAAGATGTAATGTTCCTATGTGGGACAAATGATCATCATCATCTTCTTTCGGCTGTTCCCGTTAGGGGTCGTCACAGCGGATTATCTGTTTCCATTTCTTCCTGTCCTCTGCATCATGCTCTTTCACACCAACCGCCTGCATGTCCTCTCTCACCACATCCATAAACCTCATCTTAGGCCTTCCTCTTTTCCTCTTACCTGGCAGCTCCATCCTTAGCATCCTTTTCCCAATATACTCAGCATCCCTCCTCAGCACATGTCCAAACCAACGCAATCTCGCCTCTCTTGCTTTGTCTCCAAACTGTCCAACCTGAGCTGACCCTCTAATATACTGATTCCTAATCCTGTCCATCCTAGTCACACCCAGTGCAAATCTTAACATCTTTAACTCTGCCACGTCCAGCTCTGACTCCTGCCTTTTTGACAATGCTACCGTCTCCAACCCATATAACATAGCTGGTCTCACTACCCACTTGTAGACCTTCCCTTTCACTCTTATTGGTACCCGTCTGTCACAAATCACTCCTGATACTCTTCTCCACCCATTCCACCCTTCCCATACTCTCTTCTTCACCTCTCTTCCACACTCACCATTACTCTGAACTGTTGATCCCAAGTATTTAAACTCATCCACCTTTACCAACTCTACTCCCTGCATCCTCACCATTCCTCTGCCCTCCCTCTCATTTACACACATATATTCGGTTTTAGCCCTGCTGACCTTCATTCCTCTCCTCTCTAAAGCATATCTCCACCTCTCCAGGGTCTCGTCAACCTGGTCCCTACTCTCACTACATATCACAATGTCATCTGCAAACATCATAGTCCACGGGGCCTCCTGTCTAATCTCATCTGTCAACCTGTCCATCACCACTGCAAATAAGAAATTAATTACTGATGTGGAGATGTGGGACAAATGCTACTTCCTCTAAAATTACCTCTGCATAGTTGATGCATGGCTGTTCCCATGCTCTTATCTATAGCTGCAGTCCAGATTTTCCAGCTACATCTGACATACTGGGACAGATTCTGAGAGACTTGCTCTCAGTGTAAGTGACTTACTTTCATTTAAGGCCTGTCTATAAACAGGCTTACACCGGATTCCAAAAGTCACATACACTGACAGCAATTTGTTTGGAATCGGGCCAGTTATGTTTTCTATATACAGTATCTGACTTTTTCTGCTACTCTCAGTAGTTATTCCGTCATTGCGTGGTCATTTTCCTTCTCTTTTGAGTAGGGGTCTCAAAACCAGCCCTGTAGGGACTGAATTATCTTCTACTTGTAATGTTACCAGCACGCAGTCACTTGCTTTTAATGTTTCCTTTATATAGAGGGATAGTCTTACTCCATTTGTACCCATCTTCACCCTTTCTAACTTGTATAAACTGTGGATCCCAGTGTGCAGGGATTTCTGTGTGCCGTGCTTCTGCAACTTCTGTTGTAACCAGCCAGTGCCCTTTAATCAGGGTAGCATTTTAGGAAGCTGCTTACTATAAATAGTGGTGGCACTTACCTTCCATTTTGCAGTAGTCCCACCATAATTTGTTCTTTATCTCTACTTCCTTAGGTGGGAGAAGAATTCTCTCCCTTCCTTGTGATACTGTCTTTGTGCTGAGAGTCATGTGTTTGCGATTATAGGAACTCAGCTAAGATTTATCGGATCACTTAAAGTACCCTCTCCCCAGATATTTTAATGCATAAATACTTAGTAACAAAAATTTTAAACTTATTACATAGGATGCTTCTTGCAGTGAAGGACAGATTCCTCATATTAAAGACTATATTAAGAACGTCAGCAAGGAAAAGCTACTGTCAGGGTTAGTAAGGCAAGTCATGAACTTATCCTTGGCTTCAGAAGCTATTTTAAGTCATATCTGAGTTTTATTACAAAACTAAGAAATGATACTTAACAGTGTTCTGACGTTATCCAAAATGGAATCACTCACACAGAGCCAGTAGACATAGCAAATATTCTAGCAGTTAAACTTAGTAGAAACCTTATCCCTAGAGTAACTGTCTTAATTCCCCAAATGTCTGAATCCATTATACCTCCTAATGTCACAAAGAAACACACACCAATGGTGCTCTGTAAGTCCAAACATACTACTTCAATGGGGTTTAATAATTTACCTGGATACTTTTTAAAAATGGCAGACCTACCCTTTTGTACCTCTATTTACATTATTTAACCTTGGCTTAGCAACAGGATTTGTTTCTGAAGTGTGGCAAATTACATTGATTATGCCCTAGCACAAGGATGGCCTACCACCAACCTAGGAAGCTAGAAACCCATTAATCTGACTAGTCTGATTTGCAAAGCCATGGCTAGAATGCCACACATCTGACTTCACATCAGTTTGGCTTTGTCAAACAGAGATTGTACATTCTCAATTTAGCTAACTTCTTTGAGAAGATCACACATACTGTAGACAGCAGTCATTCTATTCATGCAACTTATTTGGATCTGGCCAAAGCATAACATACTATCATGTAGGCAGGTATCAATAAGCTAAGTACTTAAACCATAGAGTCATACGTGATGAGATAGATGGTCATCTGGCTGAGGGATGGATCCCATGCAGTTAAGGTGATAGGTACCACCTCAGAAAGTATAAAAGTAACTAGTGGTGTGCACCAGGGCTCAGTGCTGGGACCCCTTCATTTTGGTATCTGTTTCTCAAGTCTCCAGACTAGGCATCAAGACCTTTGGTTAACTAAGTTTGCAAACTTGGTAATATTGTGTAATCTCCTTCTGATATCCATTCATTACTACAGAAACAAACCATTGTGAAGAAGTGGTATATGAAAAAAGGACTACAATTAAATGCAACAAAGTGTACCTTTGCCTCATTTGATAAAAAACTCCCTCTCTCCCTCAGTATACAGCGTAGTCAATACCCCACTCCAAAATGATAATGTAGTCAGAGATGTTGGAACCTTGGTTGATAATTCCCTATTCTTCCACCAAATGTAGCGATAATAGTTTGACAGTCCTTCTGTTTAACACAACTAATATCTAAAGGCCTATTGTCTGGGAAAAAAGAAGATATTATCTCTCTGCATGCAGCCCTAATTTGACTAGTTACTGAGTACAGTGTCCTTTTCAGGTTGTAACTCTTACTGAGTACAATATCCCCTTTGGCATGTACCTTTCTAGAGATGTTCAGCCCCAGAAATCCCCAACTAGGAAGACTGTTGACCTAAAGTCACTGAGCTACTAAGAAAGACTTGAAGTGCTACCTCGTTCACTGTTTCATATAGGCTGCTACAGGGTGGTGAGCCGTGCTTTGCATTTCATGCCATTAAACACTCTGTCCCACTTGATCTCATGTATCTTCACAAATCAAATAGCTCCGCTGATGCCAGAATTAGGGACGGAAGTCTCTATCAGGACTTAATCATAATGTGCTGGGGGGACAGCTTTATTACCTACTGTTTACCCCACCTATGGAACCAACTTCCCCACAAGTTTAACAAAGTAACACTCTAGCATCTTTCAAATTAAACCTGGATAGCTGGAATAGCTGGATGTGTACCCATAAATTTACCCTGGGACTGACATCCTTTGCCATTCTTGAGAAGTGGGAGTAAAGTATAAGGGTCTATATTAGATAATCGAATGTTTGAAAGTTCGACTACCATATGATTGACACCATATGATCGAACTTTCAAAAGTTCGAATATCTAATAAAAAATTAAACTGCACAAAACACCTACCTGAACGTTCTTAGCAGGGGGGCAAGCCCCCTGCACCCCCCACGTGGGAGGCTGCAACCACCACACACCCCACTCTTTAAATATACCAACTCCAAGATCACACTACAGTGCAGAAACGGGAAATCTTCCCATTCTGCGCTGTACAGAGATCTCCGTTACAATGTTCGAACATTAAAAAATCCGATCATATGGTGTCGACCATATGAGATTCGAAATTTTGAATATTCGAACATTCAGTATAAACCAGAGTATAAGAGTAGTTATTGACAAGGTGTAAATGGTTTTGTGACTTAGTTGTCTTTTATTTCCCACAATACATTGATCATACTGCAGGTAGAGGATTACACCTTTTCAAGTGGCTCCTCAGTCTGTATTGTAGGAAAGACCCACAAAGTCTGGAGAGATGTTCCTGTTGTACTACCATATGTTGAAGCTATCCTTACAAAGCACTATAGCCTCATCAGTTTAGTGGAAAATAAGAATTTCAGAGGATATTAATTGAGCGTCCTGTTTTAATGTTTTTTTTTGGTACTGTAATACCACAGTCTAGTAATTAGAATATCATAGTGGGATCACATATGGATGACAGCTAGTTGGACATCTACGTTCAGTGACACCAGGGTAACTCTTCATCAGGATGACTCCTTTCACTTAAATCACCAAAGTGTTTTTTTCAGGTTGATATTTTCAGCTGTGCAGTGCATATCAAGGAAACCGGTTCTGTTTTTGACTAAACAAATGTCTGTCAGAAGTAGGTTATTAGCAGATAATGCGGAGATTAAGACATACACAAAAGTAGACCCACTTCCTCTTTTGAGTTTAAGAAATGATATGCTGTGGCTACATTTGTAACAAAAATAAATAAATTAACATTATGTCCTCAATTTTCAGTTTGATAAGCAGGCTACAGTCATTTGACCCATGCATGAGTTTGTTTTATGGACTGTGAAGTCAGTTATCACTTAGAAATATACGAGTTCACCCAAGAGCCTAGTGCCAGATTTACAGTAAATCAAAGCAAGTCCTTATAAAGTAGTCACATTCTTGTTGTGGTCACCAAATATTGCCTTTAGGCTAGAGTCTGATTCAAGCTGCCTACAGCACCAGTGTTTGTTGTTAAAAGTGGGAAGGCCTAATGGTGAAGGTGTTTGCCTTGCAAAAACAGGGTGCAGGGTTTGCATCTCACAAGGGATTATTGGCTAGGCTTAAAATGGCTCACAAGGGCAGTTAGCTTAGTACTAATCTATGAACCTATGAAGTGTCTTAAGTGCTAAAGTTGCAACTGGTTGTTGGTGTGCATATGCATGCAGCCTGAGAGTGCAGGAGAGAACACATGGCTTTAAGGTTGGGTGCTAAGGATCTTGTTATCACCAAGTATAAAGGTGACTGTTACATTGTCTGAAATGAACCCCATATCGCTTATGGCTTTCCTCCATTTTTCCATTCCAGTCTTCTGTCAATCAGTAATGCTGTGCTGTACATCATATTGCATTATGGCTTTCCATAATTTTCCATGACAAGATTCAGTCCGAAACTCAATCATTTAGTCAGACAGTTTTTACTTATATACATTTAAGACTAGGCACATAACAACCATCACAAAAATAAAATTAACAAAACAAAAATCACAATGTTAATAAAACAAGAACTGACTTTATTTGACTTTAATGACAGTGAGGGTATGGTTGGCAGCCATAGCACAAGAATGTATTCCAAATATTTAAGGCAAGAATATCAGCTTATACTCTTAATCCTCCTTGTTTGCTGTTTGCATCTTACAAAATCTTGTTTTTTTTTCTGGTTATATAGTCCTGCAACTGAAATATTTATGCTAATGCCGCATGTTTAGAAAATGTCTTCAAATCATATTCTGTTTTGCAACTCTCTCATTCCTTTGTCTGCTTTAATTAGTTACCTTGTTTTACTTTTACTGTTTTACTATATAATGTATGTCATTTTCCACATGAGATTATTGCTCTGAAATAACCTTGAGTGTCTGTTTTGTTTTCTAACATTTGTGTTTTTCATCCAAACTGTTGTTGATTAAACCGCAATTTTAAACCAAGTGCAGTACTAAACTCCAGATTTTGGTTGTGAGTATTTTATCTGATAATCAAAGATATACCCCACAGTGAAAAAACAGAAAAACAAAACAAAAAAAGGTCTGTGGCTATGGGACATAGACATAGGTGATGGATTGTATACAAACTTATCTACAGAAATGTTTACACAATATATTTGTCAGTTCTGGGTGTAGATTAAAGCACTTTGGAGAGCCACATATATTGCCGATATCCAAACAGCAAAGGCTACATTCTTTCTCCATTATATTTGTACTGTGATTTACTCAGCTATCAATGCTGTTAATATGGTCTTTTGTTTTGTCCAAGAGTGTATACTTTCATTGTACAGTTGCATATATTACTTTGAGGCTAAATTGATGGTGTCCTGGACTATAGCTGCAAATAATAAGGGGCAGTAGTATAATGCCAGCTCTGATGTCATTAAAATCATACTTTGGCATCAGGACCATAACTTACAATAAATGTTCCATCGGCATTTCTTGCATTTTTCTGAGTAATGTGTGCACATGAATGGCTGCAGAAAGCACACTACCCTTATTTCGTAAGACTTTAAACATAAAGTAATTTATGCATGAAAACCTTGCAGATTGCTGTAGAGGTCCTGTTCCAAGTCGAACAGTAAAGTTTTCCAGAGATTTGTTGCAGAAGTCAACACCAATGCTGCCCTTGAATTCCCTGTCTTCTTGTCTTACAATAAGCAACGAAAGGTGGAAATCATGGAACATAATGTGCTATTCTCTGTAAAGTATGTAGAGAGGGTTTTGGTACCTTCATTGACTTGTTTAACTGTATGATTTGTTTGAGCAGCATAGTGGTTTACCTGTTAAGTTTCATGCCACACTTCCACAGTCTAGACTTCACTCCTGATCTCCATTATGTATTTAATTATTGATTGATTCATTAATTGACATTTGATCACTGAAAACGTCTGTCTGGGTAGGTGCCCATTTTCAGAGGAGGCCTGGGGAGAAAAGCTACAAAGTATTACAAAAACATATTAAGAACAATAATTTCATTATCTTTAAAATAATAAAAAAACTTCTACAGTTTAAATAAATATACCAAATTAGACATAATGTGAAAACATTAGTTAAGAGTAGGTACAACCTATATGACAATGATTTAATACTTAGAAAGAAAAGGGTTAGCAATTTTCTACAGAAATTAAAGGTTAGTTAGTATAA
The DNA here is from genome assembly GCF_019279795.1 of Protopterus annectens. NCBI lineage: Eukaryota > Metazoa > Chordata > Ceratodontiformes > Protopteridae > Protopterus > Protopterus annectens. The sequence goes on from NC_056743.1 coordinate 1,049,256,383, forward strand.
TAGAAACCTAAAGTGCTATATGAAGTGAGAGAAAAAACAGGGTTATGACATATTAAAAAAGACCATCAGAGGAGAGAAATAGATTGAAGTAAGGAAGTGAATGAAGAAGGGAGAGTAAGGTATAAATAGGTAGTTATTTATATTTAGGAATATAGCTTATCCTGTTGAACAAGAAGATATACTTACATTTGCATATTTATATCCTGGCAGATCGATGTAGTGCCAACTTCACCCCCCTCACCCCCTAAAGGGCCTATCTCAATACCAAAAGATTGCCAAATTCCGGTAATCATGGACACATGGGTAGAAACCGCACTCTCCAAAGCTAAGAATACAGCATCCATGGGACCAGATGACATCCCGGGCTGTGTATTACATGAACTACAAAATGAACTAGCACCTCACCTAAGTGTCACGTTTAATCATAGCCTCACCTCAGGCATCGTGCCCACAGAGTGGCGAACATCTACAGTTATTCCACTCCACAAGGGGGTATCTACCTTTGATTCCGGGAACTACTGTCCCATCAGTCTGATGAGACTGATCTGCAAGGGCATGGAACGCATTATCATGGAACTTATAAACAAAGACATTGGCAACCTTAAAACACTGGACCCCACCCAGTTTGGATTCGTGAAGGGCCGATCTTGTCTCCTGAACCTGATTGACTTCTTTGAATCAGTCTCCAGAGCTGTGGACGAGCGTAAGGTGGTCCACACAGCCTATCTGGATCTCGCCAAGGCTTTCAACACCATCCCCCACTCTGGAATCACTGATAAACTTACTAAGCTGGGCATAAATCCCTACTTCACTCGATGGGTTGCCAACTGGCTTACTGACAGAACCCAGACTGTAAAAGTAGCCAACTCCAAATCCAGCTCCAGACAAGTGACAAGTAGAGTACCTCAAGGTTCAGTCCTAGGACCGCTCTTGTTTGGCATCTACTTCTCTGAAGTACAGGCCAACACTAAGGGACTCTGGCTAACAAAGTTCACAGATGACTGCAAACTGGGAGCCATTATTGAATCCCCAGATGATGTGGATATTCTACAAAAGGGCCTTACAGAAACAGATGCTTGGTGCCAGAGCCATTGGGCTCAAGCTTAATGCCAAGAAGTGTATAGTTATCCCCATTTGGGAAAAGCCGTGTGCCCATGAATTACCACATAGGTGGCAGTACACTAAACACCGTAAGTGTGATGAAAGACTTAGGGACACAGGTGGACACTGATCTCACCTTCGATAACCACATTGCCACAACATTCAGGAAATCCTTCTATGTGGCACACCTCTTCACTAAGGGCTTTTCATCCAGAAAAAAGGAGGTCATTGTCCCACTGTGCTCATCCCTCATTAGGCCCATTATAGAGTACAACGTCCCATTTGGTATGTACCTCACAAGAAATCTGCAACAGCTGGAAAGGCCACAGAAATACTTCACTAAAAGAATGACAGGCCTAAAGCAGATGCCCTATGCTGACCATCTAAAAAAAACTCCAGCTATACTCTGGCATATCATCTACTCAGAGGCGATCTCTGCTTAACATACAAGACCATGTTAAACCCTGAGCTGTTGGACATGCTCCACTTAAATAAATCCCAATCCCTCAGAGCCACACACTCCAGTGATCTAAACCTTGTCATCACAATGAGCAAAACATACTGGAGGGATAGGTTCCTGACCCCGAGACTCCTCATACTTTGGAATAGACTGCCCATACATGTCAAGCAGATCGCCTCCTTGGTCCTCTTCAAAAGGAACCTTGACGATTGGATGGGAGATAGGAAATTCACCCCGGGGATCATGTCAGTCACCCTGCTAGGGGTCCAGGGAAGTAAATAATGTTGGAAGAAATATCCAGGGAATTGCTATGGCTAGGCTTGTATAGGCCCTAGGGCCAAAAGCCTAGTACCAGCCCATGAACCTATGCATGCTATTCAGGATCCACATGTTTTTTGTAGGTAGTCTGGTTTCTTCCTGTTATAAGAAATATGCTGATTGATTTGTTCTTTAAAATTCTCCATATATATTTATCATTACTTTTATGGTCTGGAATCATGACTGAAAAGGGCCAACAGAGGTTCTTCCCTTCATTTACTCTTAACATATAGGCCATGAAAATCCTTTAGATACAACAACAACTTTTCAAGAGTGACCCAAGAGTCCTATTCTATTAAAGCAGCATTCTTAAAGTCACACAACATGTAAGTTGCGTGTACAGATTTAAACCCAGTGCTATTATAGCTCACAGTCTTAGCCTTGTGAACTGTACAACCAAAACAGGTTGGATCTTACTGTTACTATACTTAATGGTCAGACTTTGTAATGACTTGAAGTGCTTCTGGTTAATGCATTCCTTTTTCTTGGTGCTGCAGAAAGGTTATCAATGAATTAAGAAAGACTCTTTTAACTTGTAAAGTGTTGTACTACTTATACAAGTATATCCCGGGCAAAATATGATTTGAAGGAATGCAATCACTTTGTGCAGCAATCACTTCTGATCTATAAAAACCCCGACTATATAATTTCTATTAGTAGTGTACATTAATGTAATTTTTTTACATTTGCAGAATTCATTGCGATAATAACAAATAAAACTGAAGAGATTTAATTCTTACAAATTAGGAATAAATAAGACATCTGAAATAGCCAAACACTACAGCAGCTGCCTGTGAATCAACCTTCTCCATCCTATATTTCTGGGTCTGAATCCCACAATCAGCCACCTATCATATGTCTCTGATCAACTCACACAACCAGTAAAGCACTTCAGATCTGCCTGTGAAATGCAGTTTAAAACCTATCACCCATGAAGCTATAAACCCTCATTGTAAAACACACTAAGTGCTTTCATTTAATATATGATTAGACTTCATCAAATAATGTCTTACCATATATTAGATGAAAGCACTCTGTGTGCTTTACAATAAAGGCTTCATTGGTGGTGCTGTCATGGATCTTTTTTTGTTTTTAGCCTTTTGTGTGTATTTGGGTATTAGTTTTAGAACCTAGTGAGCTTTAACAACTTACGGATGAATTTAAAAAAACACGCTTTGCTCAATTTCACTTTCAAAATGGTCTAAAGGCTGTACTGCAAGTCTGCAATTAAGAGCAAGTCACTCTACTTTATTATTATTTTTACTTTTTTAATCTCTTCTGTATCCCTTCCTTTCAGGCATACACTTCACATCCAGATCTAAAGCTTACACTTACTTTCAACTTCTCATAGACTGAAAAGGTGATTTGTAAAATATTCGTAAAAGGCACTGTATAAACATGTACAGTTTTCTTTCTTATTACACTTTTAGGATAAAGCTATGACTGTTTTTGCATATTGATGCAAAAAATAATCCAGTTATTCTTTCCAAATTGGTCTCCGGAGAAGGGTATGTATTTGGCAATGAATCAATTGCATGAGAACGTATTGTTCTTGGATACTGCCATCTGTCTCACAATGTGCTGTCAGGAAAACAAAATATGAGGCAATACTTGGCATCAGGAGGGAAATGTTAGCAGGCAGGTCTAAATATAGGACTGCATTTTCTTGTGACCAACCCACTGGTATGGCTGGAATGTGTTCCAGCACTGTGGTTGGGTACAGTAATCCTACTAGCAGGAGCTTAATCCTATGGAACTGTCTGTGCTCAGAACAGCCCTCATTTTATTGAATAGTAATTCTGATAAACAGATCTTATCTAGACCTATCAGAGGGAATGTCCCAAAATGTGAAGAGAGAGGATTTGGTACAAGATAGCGGATAAATGATTTGTTACTAAATTATGGAAAATTCATTGGTAATCTTTTAATATTCTGTTTCTGTCTGCAGAGGTATAATTTGATATAACGAATGCAAACCAGTTCCCCAGTATGATTCCTGCCTGGTTTTCCTTGAATATAGAATTTAAACCTTCACCTTATGGATTTTCACTGGTGCATTCATTTTTCCATATTATAAACTCAAAGTCATAACATCAACTAGACTGTGCTGAAGTAACCTAAGGTGTGACTACAGGTTTTAAGTCCTATTGCCCTGCAACATACTATTATCTTGTAAAGAGAATGACCTCCCCTTTGCAAACCTGAATCATGTAAATGGGGTATAGAAATGTAAGAGATTTTAGCTAAAGTTTTAAATCTTAAAACAGGCTGTGTTCCACCAGTTGTGAATATGACTTCCTTTACTAGTGAATTTCTGATGACAAATAAGGAAACAGTTTGCAGACTCACTAAACATCACTGTTTCTCCTTTTTTGTTGTATTGAAGACAAATTATAAAAAGACTGTGGAAACACTTCATACTCAAAAAAAATATACCATCATTTAACTCCAGAGGTATGAATGCTAGACCAGACCAACTAAGCATTTAATAGCTCTGATCCATAAATCTGTACAAAAATGCCTGTGTGTAGATTCCATAGTATCTTCTGATATTGTGCTGCCACGACAGCTAAGTATATAATGGTCTGACGATTGAGGAGAGATGGGTGAAGGCTGCCAGCCTAGTTAAATAGAATTTGATATATAATTCTGGTATTTGTAAATAAATTTAAAAATACAGGCATGTTTTCTTGAGTGTAAAAGAATACTGTGAAATGTGGACCTGCAAAATATGTGACAACATTGCACTCTACTGGCCCAGTGAAGCATGTTGTGACCCTTTAATGTTAGAATTCGGCTCCAGTGATTCTGGATGAAGGTTTCATGCCCATTGTTTTAAGGCTAAAGTTTATGACCAGAATTTAGATGTGGAATGTGCTTTATTGCTCTGGTTTCTGTTAGAGTATACTTGTGAAAATGTCTTGTATAGTTGTAAGTTTCTGAGCAGGTGTTAGATTGCTTAAATAATGCAGTTTGTTTTCCTGGGAAAACTTAAGTTTCAACATGATGTAATTTGGGAGGGACCCAGCAGACATGTTTGTTAGTAATGTTTAAATACTGTTTTCTCACAAGAGACTGGGAGCATTTTGATCTTGGATATCTGACTCAGCACTCTGCCTATGCTCACGTGTAAGTTTTAGCACTGTGATTTCTTGTAGGAATAGTTAAAGCTAGTAAAGATTAATTAGGTATTTTTCTTTTAAATCAGACCTGTCCTACTGTATTATTTTAAGTTTCTGTGTGATCTCTGAACTCTTAGATATCTCTGTAGTGTAGTAGTTTTGTCTTGTGTTTAAATTATTTATTATTAAATATTTTAAAAACCTTTTCCTGTGGCTGGTTTGTGTACAGTTAAGCTCTAGATTACATTGCATATTTATAGAGGTTATTGTAACAGGCCACTCTAATAAGCCTTAGACTGTATAGTCACATTACCATTGGATAATAATATTGCACAGTAATAATTGAACACCCTTTTAAGGACCTTTTAGTAGCTGATATTATTAGCTGGGTGATGGCAGGGATTACTACCATACGGTCTGGGTAAAGGGGCATAGCTGGAGAATCTGTGTCAGCCTTTCCCAGGAGTGTCTGTGAAGTTGTATAAATACTTATCTCAAAGTGTGTGTGTGATGTGTCAGCTACTTGGGCAGGGACACAAAGCACTGGTTGGACAGAGAGGGTACTTGAAGTTTTAGCTTGCCCAGCTAGGCTGAGACCTGGACCCTATAGCTGTTCCAGTGGGGAGTCTAATTGTGGACCTGGTGAGCAAAGAAGCAACCAGCCCCAGACTGTGACCTCTGTGTGCACTTAAGGGAAATTGTACTTTACTGTGTGTATTAGTTATCCTTTCCTTTCTTATAGGAGATGACCTCCCTGGTGTTAGTGGTGAGGATTGAGGCCCCTTGATTGCTGGGCCAGGGCATGGTCATCACAAGTGGTGGCAGTGGTGGGCTCTATTTCACAAACTAATTGGCTTGTAGTGGTGTAGGGTAGAGCGAATTCCTGTAGCTTATGTACAATGATCTCTGAAAGTGTTTTGTACTCTAAAACAGCCATGCGGTGTATATTCAAAGTTCAGATCACAATTGTTTTATTTCTTTTGTAAGCTTAGTGTTAGTCAGGGTGAGCAGGCAGCATGTCAGCAGAGGGGTATGGAAAGCGGAGATGTGCCAGGCTAGGGGACTGGTGCATGGAAACATGAGTAAGCAGTCCTGATTGCAGCCTTGGTTACAGCTGCATCAGAAAACAGCAGCCTGGAGGACAATCAGACTGACAGTGGGGATACAATATCCTCGGAGAATGGACAGCTCAACCTTTCTGCAGTGGACTTAAAAATCCAGCTGGAGTTAGAGACTTGAGTTAGAGGCCAGGCGTATGGAACTAGAAGCAGCCAATAAAATGAGGAAAATCAACAGCAGAAGAGGCATGAGAGGGAAATGCTGACTCTTCGCCAGAGTCATGGAGGTAATGGGGTAGGGAGTAACCGGACCCCAGGAGCACAAAAGGTCAGTACATTTCTTCCACAGTTTAAAGAGGGGGATAATTTTGATAGCTTCATTCATATTTTTGAGCAGGTATGTAAACAGTATGAAGTTGACCAAGGGCTCTGGATATGGTTCCTGATCCCCTTACTCCATGGTAAAGCTGTAACTTCTTTAGCAAAAATGCATGACCCTGACTGTTTTGATTATACTGCTGTAAAAAGACACTTGTTGGAATGTTTTAAGCTAACACCTGAAATGTATAGGAAAAAGTTTCGTGAGCATAGACACAAGGCAGATGAAAATGTATGTGAATATGCTGCTGAACTGAGCACTTATTTTCATAGCTGGGTGAGTGGATGTCAGGTCACCACTTTTGAAGGGCTGGCAGACCTTTTGATAAGGGAACAAGCCCTTAGCACTTTGCCTGAGGACATGAGGATCTGGTTAGCTGATAGACAGTGTGCTACTTCAGAGGAACTGGGGAAGAAGGGAGACCTATACCTAGCAAGCAGGGCAGCCCTGCACAGGAAGGTCACCCCCCAGTACTGCTCATGGGACTAAAGGAACCCATGGTGGGCAGCACAGACTGCTCCAACAGAATCTGCCAGAAGCAGGGGAAGCCACTAGTCCAGGTACACATCCAGGAGCTAGGGTTAAATGTTTTGAATGCAACTAGTGGGGCCATGTGGCATACAGATGTCCACGGAGGCAAGGTGGGGAATGAAAGGTGAGGGAGCCAGTAAGTGGGAAAGACAAAATGCCAACAGTGGGTTATCTTGAGACAACTGGGGATGGAACTACCATCCTGCAGATATCCTAAGAGGGAAGGATTTGGATGAGGCAGTACTATGTACTTATGCAGTTACATGTAGTGAGGCTAGGAGACAAGCATGTTGGTCTGGTAGCCTGGGGGAGACCCAGACAGACTGCACACTTGCAGCCAGGACTGCTGAGGTGGTTACTTCAGGGAGTGAGCTACGCTGTAGCAGTGAGACTGAATGTGAGCCACAGCAGCTTGTGGGTACTGATGTTCCCTTGGACAGGGTAACTGCAAAGGTAGAGGTGAGTAGTAGTACCCAGGTTGACAGTGAGGCACCACTGTCAGGGGATGCCAGACTTCTTGTGGAAGGGGAGCTGGGAAGGGTTACAAGGAGAGACTTGAGACAGGCTCAGTCCTCAGACCCTACATTGCAAGGCCTGAGGCAGATAGCTAGGGAGGCACCTGATTCTCAAGGGAAGAGGGAATCTGTATACTGGGACAAAGGGTTACTATACAGAGTGTGGACCCCTGAGGGAGGGCTAGAAGGTGAGAAAGTACAGCAATTGGTAGTGACTAGAGCTTACATTCTGGCACTTCTAGCCATATCCCATGATATTCCCTTTGCAGGTCATATGGGCATAAAACATACAAAGAGGCGTATTATGCAAAACTTCTATTGGCCTGGAATTTCTAAAGATGTAACAGGGTACTGCAGGACCTGTGAGCAGAGCCAAAAGGTAGGCAAGGCAGGAGACAAGGTGAGAGCTCCTTTATTGCCTTTGCCTGTGATTGAGGAACCATTTCAGAGGGTAGCTCTGGATATTGTGGTTCCTCTGAGTACCCCCAAGATCTACAGGGAAAAAGTATATTCTAGTGATTGTAAATAATGCTACACGATACCCTGAGGCAGTGGCTTTGTCCTCCATTGTGGCTGAGAAGGTAGCATATGCTTTGCTAGAGATTTTCAGGAGGGTAGATTTCCCAAAGGAAATACTGTCTGACAGAGGTGCCAATTTTATGTCAGACCTGCTGGCTTGTCTGTGGAAGTCCTGTGAGGTGAAGCACATGAAGACCACCCTCTACCATCCCCAGACTAATGGTCTTGTTGACAGGTTAAACTCTACAATCAAGTCTATGCTACGGGCATTTGCAGATCAGTTTAAGAGGGAGTGGGACAAATATTTGCTCCATCTGTTGTTTGCTTACAGAGAGGTTCCCCAGGAATCCACAGGTTTTTCACCCTTTGAGTTGCTGTATGGGCATAGGGTGAGGGGACCTCTAGATTTAATTCGAGATGAGTGGGAAGGTGAGTGTGAGTCTCACAAGGAGTCTGTTGTGGCATATGCCCTGAACCTCAGGACAAGGCTCAGGGAACTCATGGGCCTGGCCCAGGAGAACCTGGCAGAAGCCCAACAACAGAAAAAGGTGTGGTATGACAGGAATGCTCAAGCTAGAGAGTATGCTGTAGGGTAGCAGGTGATGGTTCTCATTCCTGTCACACACAACAAGTTGCAGGCAGCTTGGGAGGGACCTTACAAGCTGGTAAGAAAGGTAAGTGATGCTAACTACATGGTGGAAGTGCTAGGCAGACGGCAGGGGCACAAATTGTACCATGTTAACATGATGAAACCTTACCATGATAGGGGCCCGTGTGCTGAGTATTTGCAGTGGATTGCAGGAGGAGTCTGAGAGAGATCTTGTGACTGATCTCCTCAGTGAGGCTCGGGCTGACACCTCGGTGGAAGGGGTAGCAATGTTCCAGCAGCTATCTCCTACCCAGGTTTGAGAAATCCGAGCAGTGTTGCAGGAGTTTGGGGGCATGTTCACCGGGAAACCATGGAGCACCCACATGGTGCAGCACCAGGTGGATACAGGACCCCAAAGGCCTATCAGGCAGGCCCCTTATAGGGTGCCTGAGAGAGTCAAACAGACTTTGAGGGAAGAGGTACAGGAGATGTTGGAACTAGGGGTGATTCAAGAGTCCAACAGTCCCTGGGCCTCACTGGTGGTGTTGGTGCCAAGGAAGGATAGCAGCAACATGTTCTGTGTGGATTACAGGAAACTAAATAGTCACACAGAGCAAGATGTTTACCCCATGCCTAGGACATATGAGGCCCTAGAGCAGCTGGGTGAGGCTAAGTATCTTACAACCATTGATCTTACCAAGGGTTACTGGTAGGTGCCCTTGACTCCCAGTGCTAAAGAGAAGTCAGCCTTTGTGACTCTTTTTGGCTTGTATGAGTTCACAAAGATGCCCTTTGGGATGAAGAATGCCCCAGCAACTTTCCAGATGCTGGTAGACCTCCCTGGTGTTAGTGGTGAGGATTGAGGCTCCTTGATTGCTGGGCCAGGGCACAGTCATCACAAATGGCACAGACTGTCTCTGCATGGTCTGATCTGGCAGTTACTACCTAACCACTTTTGTAATCAGTAACTGCCTATATAGAACTCTTATTTGCAGTGAGATCAGCCAGTTGTGATAATTCTCCATTGTGAAATTGTTCTCAGAGTCTCAGCATGAAAGTGAGTGGAGACATTTATTAAGTAAATAATGAGATAGCTAATTAAATAACTCAAACACTTCTGGTTTAGGCATTAGATCACAGTAACAACCACAGATACTGTTCTGTAATGAGGCTTGACTATTCCAAGCTAGTGGTATTCTGATGGCAGTGGTAGTCACCAGAAATCTCCTTCAGTACCGCCATTGTGATCACAATGTCTGATGCTATGGATGATGCTAGATGACCTATTAAGACATGGCAGGAACTTAAAACAATGTACATGGAACCATGTTTCTCAACTGGCCAGATTTTTCCCTCATATGTTTGGTATGTTCCTCAAAAAATGTTGGATTTCTGACAAATCATTGACAATTGAAGTCAGAAAATAATGAAAGGCCTTTGAGTTTCAGACTTTATACCCTTCAGAAAATCCATCTTAATGCAAAACCTGTTGTTCTATCAACTTTTTAAGTTTGTAAGAACACTATTTAAAAATTGTCATTATTTTGGTGCGTTTGTCTCCCCATTCTTTATGGCTTTGTCCAGATTTCTTGCTTTAAGAGTTTTAGAGGTATGCATGGAACTGAGAGATCTTGGATTCAACAGGAAGGTACATGCTGAGACACCTGTCACTGTCCTACTGTTTTGTCATTAGCTGCTTACTGTCATAGATGGGTTTGTCTGTGTACTTTTGATAGTTTGATGGTAAATTGTATTGACAGACCGCATGCTACACAGCCCTTTCAACCAGCAGTGACTTTACAGAGGTGTTACACTACGTCAGGGTTTTTGTCTTCTATTCCATGCATGTCAGTATGCAATCTCTGCCTGCTAGGTACATTTCACTATTCTTAGGCACATTTGTAATTATAAATGGGTGATGTGGTTAGTGATTAGTGTGCAGGTCTATAAGTGTGCAACTAAAGCTTCATGGATTAATTAAATTCAGACTATAACCTTCAGAGACCGTCTCAATAACTTGTACAAATTGCGAGTCACTCAGTCACTAGAATGAGAAACTTGTGTTACACTGCTCAATGGATCACAAGTTAGAACTTAAACACTGTTGTAAAGATAAGGCTGTCTGATGCACACAAAGCACTGCAACAAGTAGGATAAACACAGTTTCTGTTCAAAATAATAACATTTTTCCTGCAAAATAATGCTGGCACATTCTTGAAAAAAGAATACTGAGTCATGCAGAGTCCTTTTAACAACAGTGAAATAACAAGAAAGGTTTAAAATTTCACAGAAACGTTTGTCTTTTCACCCATTTTTCAGTTCACAGGTGAGCTTTCTGTACCCTCCCAGAACCTTCTGTGCAGGAGGCTTTATGTCATCCCCAAGCCCTCAGTACACACACACACACACACACACACACACACACACACACACACACACACACACACACACACACACACACACACACACACACACACACACACACACACACACACAGTTATAGTGGTGAAGAGGTGAAGACTGATTTTCTATTACCTGTTCCATGTTTGTATACGTGTGAGCAGGCCACCTACCTACCTACCTACCCAATTAATAAGTAAAATTACTTCCGGGTTGCTCTCATGGGTTTTTAATGATTGCTCTTTACAAGTGTGAATCCTGTATTGTTTTGCTCATGTTGATCATGACTTCATTTGTTCTATAGTCCCCTTCTGCTGCCTATTTTGATGAGTTTAAATGGGATATGATGTACTACTTTTGTGTTTATATGCTTTCAGCACTGCAGTTTCACTTATGTTTACAATAATATCATTAATTATGTGCAAATGGTTAATAGTTATTCTTCCCATGTCCCAGGTTATCAACTTTCATAAACAAAATGACTATATTGACAAAACTAAGTCCCATGCAGTTTAGGATAACAGCTGAAACAGTATGGAACACTTGCTTCAGAGGCATATATAAACTCAGGATGGAAAAATAATGATTTAAAACTTGAGAAAGCAAGAGAGACGGATTTTCTGACAAATGATACATACCTGAAAAAAGGTTTGTCATGACCTTTGCTGTTTGCTGGTGTTTTTTCATTATTTTTATTAAGAATGTGAGCTTGTTGCTGTTCAGGATTTAGATTTCATGCAGCCCCCTTCCCACCCTGCTCCTTCCTCTTCCTTTTTGTTCAATTATTTTCATAGTTTCTTTCGTTCAGGGCCTATTTCTGTCTCTTTTGTTTAGATACTATTCAGTCAGGGCCTCTATCTCAAGGACATTATTGTGAATAAGTACTACGGACAGGGGGCCTCAATTTGTACTCGGTAAACCTGTGTAAATGATACAGCTCTAAACATTCCAAACTATCTGTTTTGTTGTACTCCATTTAAGAGCTGGGTGAATTAAGATTCGGATGTCTTGGTTGTGACCCTTGAAATGCCTGTGCTGTCCTTCCTCATTGCATAGTGCTTCAGCTATTATCTATTTATTTAGTAACCATTTGTTAACCAGTTACCCATGCTGCGGGGGGGGGGGGGTGTATCCTTTTCAGCTATGACATGGGCCACAGGGGCAAGGTAAAAAAAAACAATATATATATATATATATATATATATATATATATATATATATATATATATATGTGTGTGTGTGTGTGTGTGTGTGTGTGTGTGTGTGTGTGTGTGTGTGTGTGTGTGTGTAGAGAGAGAGAGAGAGAGGTACAAACAGACAGAGAAGACAGATTTGATTTTGATTTATATTTTTATTTTTTAGTGTAGCCAGTCAATCAAAATGTTTTTGGGAGGAAGGATGAAACCAGGACAAAATAAGTGCGTTCCTGGGGAAAAATGCAGATTCCACAGAGTGATTAGAGGTCAAAACTGAACTCTAGATCCTTTAGTGCTAAGGTAGAATTATTTTGACTAAGCCATCACCCTTTTTAAAGATAGTATTGTTGTCATCATCTCTTTGTGGGTTAGTTTGATGCTGTGAAGGTGACAGGCATACATGAAACTTTCAGTTGGTATCCCCGTCTATTGCATCATGGCAAGCACCTACATGTGTCTCTGTACAAAAACAGTATATGTTGATGTTGCCTCGGAAAATTATGTGAAGTTATTTGTACCAGAAAGTCTTGGATAAAATGCACTCACACACAATGAATACAGCTGTGTTGAATACCTGTGCCATCTCAACTACTGTTGAGTTTTTGCTATTATAGTCTTGCATTACTCTGTGTACTTTGAAAAGCATTCCTAACTCCTGGCCTTAGACTAGACCACCTGACTGGCCAATTAACAAGTAAAATGAGTTCTAGTTTGCTCTCATGGGGTTTTAATGATTGCTTTTAACAGCTTTTTTACAAGTGTGCATCCTGCATTGTTTTGCTCATATGATCTTGCTATCAATTGTTCTATATCATCTCTGGCTACATATTTTGATAAGTTTAAATGAGATAGGATGTGCTGCTTTGGGTTTAACTGCTTTCAGCACTGCACAGTTTACAGTACCATCATTTACTGTCTTATGACTCAGAAAGTAATAGAAATCCAGCTTTTGACAACAATTTTTACACCATGCTAGCTGCCCCTTTTATTAACTTATTGTATCTCTTTGATTGCATAATTTATAGGAACGAAGGCATTTTTCACTGAATGTAAGGTGCAACTGCTACAAACAAAGTAAATGTGCATTTAAACATGACATAGAATGCCTAAATAGATTCAGTTTGAAAGACTGGTTGCAACAATTATATAATAAAAGATCATTAGTATTCTAAAATGTGTGTGCTGATTGGTCAACCCAATCAGCATGCCTACTGTAAATCAGGCATATCCCAATAGAAAGAAGTCTGGTGGCTTATATATTGTTGAGAGGCAGGACTTTCTATTAGGATATGTTATCTTCAAATATTTGAAGAGAGACAGAACACAATATAATGGAAACAAATCAGGACTTGTAAAACTCTGGACAGTTAATACGACTGATCACAGTCTTTCCAGAGTTTATTAGAATGTTTATTTATTTTATTTTACATTTGTTGACCGGGCTAGTCCAGCTGGATATATATCCGTTTACAGTAGAGGCCCGGGGAGAAAAGCTCCAGTACATGTGAAAAAAATATCACTGGTATATCACAAAAAGTTATTATAAAACAATATAAAAGTTTAAAAGTTTAAAAAGAGAAATTACAAAGTCAAATCTAAGAACATATAAGATAAGTACAACAATTTGAAAAATAGGCTAGCTTTTAAGAAGTAACTCTCAACAATAGAAAGTGTAAGTTTGGAGCTCAGTGAGGGGGAAGGGTAGCAAAAATTAATGTGGGGAGACATACTTTCAGTCGGGATTAGTACAAGGACATAGCCATTGAGTTTTAAGATGTTCCTTGATATGTTTTTTGAAGAGTGTGGTAGAGTCTTGATTAGTCATATGTTGAGGTAGTAGATTCCAATGTTTACCTATGGAATTTGAAATTAATGCATCTCCAGCTTTATTGTAAGATTTAGTTGAGGATACTAGGAGTTTATTTGCCGAGCGAAGTGTGGCTAGATTTTTATAAGGAGAAATCAGTCTTGCCAGGCTAGGGGTATTGTCTGGGAAGTGAAGGGTTTTGTGAATGACAAGTAATTGTTGGTAGAGTAGGTGGTTGTTAAGCTCTAGCCAGTTTAGTTGTTTGAGGTTGTGACAGTGGTGAGTTCTAAGGGGAGTAGCAGTAATGAATCTGGCTATACTATTATAACAGGTAGAGAGTTTGCTAATGTTATTTTTAGATAAGGAAGTATATATAGCTGAGGCATAGAAAAGGGTGGAAATCAGGTGGGTCTGTGCAATGTTTTTCCTGGCTGCTGGGGTAAGGAAGGGTTTAATTCTGTAAAGTGTCCCAATTTTTTTATTAACAGCTTTAATAGTAGTGTTAATGTGGTCATCAAAGTTGAGATGATTGTCAATGGTTACACCTAATAGTCGTGTGGTTTTATCAGGGTTAATAACTGTAGCATTATTTGAGGAGATAGTGAAGGAAGGTATAGGAGATTTATTAGTAGGAGTAAAGAGAAGAAGCTTAGTTTTTTTGGGGTTAAGGAGGAGGCAGTGTTGCATAAACCATTTTTCCACGTTTTGGAAAGTTAATTGGGTGATAGACTGGAGGGAGGAAACATCTTTAGCAGTGCAGATCAAAGTCGAGTCATCTGCATATTGGATGCAGGTAGCTTGTGTCACATTCAAATAGAGGTCATTGATAAATAATGAGAAAAGAAGGGGTCCTAGGATTGATCCTTGAGGAACACCAATATTTACTGGAAGTAAGCTTGATAGATTGTCCCCCCAAAGCACTGATTGTTGCCTGTTTACTAGATAACTTCTAAACCATTGTAAAGAATGTGAGCTCAGAGAGAAAAGGTTAAGTTTTTCAAGAAGAATATTATGGTTAACCATATCAAAAGCTTTTGATAGATCTATGAATAGTGCTGAGGAGAAACAATTATTATTGCGATTATTATTTATGGTGTTAGAGAAGGAAAGGAGAGCAGTGGTAGTGCTGTGGAAAGGTCTAAACCCATGTTGACAGTCAGCTAGAAGTTTGTTTTGAAGAAGGTAGTTAAGAAATTGTTTGTGTATGCATCTTTCCATTATCTTAGCTAATGGGGACAGTAAGGCAATGGGGCGAAAGTTGGAGAGCTCAGTAGAAGAGCCCCCTTTATGTAGAGGAATTATGTGAGATATTTTCCAAATGGTGGGGATGTTCCTCACTTTCCTTATATATTTGCCCTGTCTCTTCAGCTTCCAGTAATGTTAGTTTTAAAACTAAATCAATAAATTAATAATAAAAAAACAGACTAAGAGGTAAACCAATAACAGTATGCACTCTTCCATGGCAGCTTCCTAGCATGGTATTAATGTACTGTCCAAGTGTTTGGATGTACATACCATAAGCATGCATCATACATCAGCAAACCTTGAAGAAGACAAAAGTATGTTAAAGTGGTACTATGCAAAGGCATTACGTAAAAAAGTTAATCAATTTCTTTGTTAAATAATTTAATTCTATAATAGCAATAACTCTCTCCTGGATGTGTGGGTATCACAGGATTTACTTGTGGTTGACTTTGTTTGATGACTTTGGTTTTGCCCTCGTGATCAAACCACACTAACTTTGGTAAATCATGTGATACCCACACCCATTCGTAGGTTAGTGAATAAGTTGTGCTAACCAGTATGTCATCCACTGCTGTGGAGGGAGAGCTCTCACATGGTTCATTTACCAGCAGTGGTGCCAGGGTTCAAGCTGGGGAGAGGGGAGTTAAGTACTAAGTGACTTGTTGCCATTTCTCCTGGAAATGTCCAAACATAAGAGCTCATTTGGACAAAAACTGTATAATTATTTACCAAGCCCTTTCATGGAACAAACTTCCTATGTCTCTATGAAAAATAAACCAGACACCTGACTTTAAGAAAGCTCTAAAAGACTACCTGATTACTACCTGGACCTGTCATTGTAAACATCCTACATGAACTCTCTACCTTCTTTCCATAAGCCTTCTCTTACTCCCTTCCTACTGTGCTTTTAACTCTTACTTGTCATCATATCTGATTCTCCGTACCCTAATAGACTCAGTATTCCCTTCCAATTCACTTCTTACTTACTGTTCTCATTAACTCTCTATTATCTTCCCCTCACTACTTACCTAACTTTCCAATTTTTCCCATTTTCCCAACCTTACCTCCCATTAAAACTACAATTCATGTTATACCTCCAATTCTTCAATCTCGTCCTCTCCTAACTAACTCTCTACTGACTGGATTTCTTTCTTGCACACTATTAAGCGTTTACTGCTCTAATCTATTCCTTGAACCTCTGGTTTATTCCAAAATCACTGTAAGTAGATATATGTAATTGTTATTACAGCTGTATAATCTCCATATATTATTAATGTCTTCTACCTTTGGTTTCTGTCAAGTCATTCTGTTCTGTGACAAAGTTGTGGTTATTTCTGCTTAGCGTATTTGTGTTGCTACTGTTGTTCCTATTAGCTATACATTTGTACTTCTCTTGCCATTCTGATGTATGATAAAATTGTGTATGTTTATTCTCTGCTTAGAGTATTTATGTGTGCTACTATTATTCCTAGTTACTCTATTGAAATAACTTGTTGTATTGTGGAACGTTTCTACCTGGGCATCTGCTGAAAAAGAGCTTTTGCTCAGTCGGACTATCCTGGTTAACAAATGTCAAATAAATAAAGAAATAAAATACATTTCTTCTCTTCTGGGGAAAAGGAGAAAGAGGCGGAGAAGCCTTTCCATACATTGTGTTGTATGATTCCCCACAGCAGAGAAGGGGTTAGAGCATAATAAAGCAAGTACCAGGCTGACTGCTACATGACAGCCACAATTTCTGTCTTACAATGAAACAGAGGGGCTTGATGTCACTGAGGCTTTAAGACCAAAAAAAGTATTTGTACAAAATGCTAACCATAGATTTAATAGGAATATACAGGTCACTATGTAATAATGGTAACATATAACGTTGGTAATGAAATATCAACAGCTGCTCGTGGAGGAAAATGGACTAATGAAGCTAACAGGTAATACTCCTGGATAAAAAAAATGTGAACAAACTGGGCTGGGAATAATTTAAGGGGGAAATAAACTAATGAAGCTAATAAACAATACTCCTTGATAAAAATATAAAGACAGATTCAATTGTGAAGTATCTATGACATCAAAGCCTAGTTTAGTGATGTCCCTTATAAGGAAAATTGGTAAACTACTCTGACCCTGTGCAATTATAATAGGAAAGGGGGGGGTTAAAGAGTGAGGCACCCCCATGAAAGGCAACCCCACCATGCAGTTCAGAATACTAGTTTTGACCAATTTAGTCAGACGCTTTCACTGAACAACTTTAAAAAGAAATGGGCTTTAATGTCAACTATATTTGTAATTTGACTTTAATCACCATGCTGGGTGTTTATAGCTGAAAGGATGATAACCTTAAGGGAAGTCTCAACACTTGCCTATCCAGAGGCCCTTGTTCGCCCAGCAGCAGTGACACCAGCATGGTATGCTGGAAGTCTTGGGTTCCAGTACCAAATGAAAGCTAGTATTATCCTGTGTGTGTGTGTGTGTGTGTGTGTGTGTGTGTGTGTGTGTGTGTGTGTGTGTGTGTGTGTGTGTATTTATAATTTTGCCATATTAAAGTTAGTCTACATCCTTGGTATATAAAGGACAGTTCTAAGAAATGAAAGTAGATGACTGGTACAGGTGTGGGTTAAGATACTATTCTTATTACTGTTTTAACTGTTTTTTTTTCTGCAAAAAACAAAACAAGAAAAAAGTTCTAAGCTTGTTTCCCACCTTTCCTGTTACTAGAGTAGCCCAGATACAGATTTGCAATATCCAAAACTGTTTTATAAGTTTGAGTTCCCCGGACCTTTCTGTGTTAGAAGGAAACCTTCCAGCTTATCCGTGGGAGTGGTAAGCACTAGGTAGCCTATCTACCACAAGAGGAGTGGTTCCTGGCTCTGAAATTGTAGTTTATTGGCTGTTTGGGCAGTTTTGCTATCTCTTTCAACTTTCTGGTTTAAAAGTATGTTTGCGTGGGTTTGTGCTTGTTTAAGCTCCATGGATCTTGTTTTGGCATCCTGCAGACTACAAGAGCAACAGAAAGGAGAAAGACTTTAAGTGCCTCCATTTTGATTTCTTCTGATTATAAGGCTGTCTGCACTTACTTTAAGTCATTTTTTCATTTAACTGCATTTATTTTAACTGTATTTGCTTTAATATTGCTACACACTCAAGTGTGCTAGCTTGCACTGCATTTAAAGTATATTACAGGTGCCAGAAAGTCCGCTCTTCAATTTTTCCTTAGCTCTTGCTAGATCTGTTCTCTCTTGCACTTTAATTAGCTTATTTACTTAGCACATCATCAGGCTTTTTGTAGCAATTATTGTAGCACACAAGTGCTATCAGCACTAGACGTCCTATAAGGAAACAGCTCCAGTACTTAGTAATGATGACCATCCCTCCTGGCATGTCTAAAGGTCAGTTTCCTGTGGTTTTTCCTATTAACCTGGTGAACTTGGGCATTCTGAGGCAGTGCATCATGTACACAAACAACCCTCTCCTCTTACCTCCCAACACTCAGACTTGTGAGAGTAACGCTTTTATCTCCAAACTGGAAGCCATGCACTCTCCAGCCAAAATGGAATAGCTGGTCAAGAGGAGACGGTAAACACCTGCAATACACCACATGGAACACATAGCTCTTCAGAACACCACCATCACAGCCTTCACATAAAAACACAAACCACGCACCCACCTTCGCAGAGGCTCTCAATAGAAATCTACCCAAACAGCAGAGACCTCCAAGGCAGAAATGCACTTGACCACCACAACACAGCACAAACCACAAGACACATAGCTCACCTACACAGTGTGCCCTCAACCTAAGGCAAAACAGCTTGCCCAATACAATAATCATAGGTGACTCAATAGTGAGGCACACTAATGTCCCACTCACTAGGTTAAATAAGGAGAAGGCAACAGTCAGATGTCTGTCAGGTGCCAGAATCCAACATATAACACAGGCACTCGGGTCACTCCACAACAAGTATGACTCTGTCATTGTCCATGTGAGTGTAAATGACCTGAAATGCACCTCCCTGGACTGCATGAAAAGAGACATGGTGGAGCTCTCAGATTATGTGGCCCTGAGCAACATCCTACAGTTGCCCAGAATAATACCACAGTACAAACAGAAAATGACTGACTTCAGCAATTGGATAGGTTTCTGGTGTCATTCTAAGGGGATCCAGTATCTATCTGCTTGGGATGACATGATTGACATACCTTGATGCTTTGCCAGAGATGGCCTGCATCTGTCACCCCTGGGTTTCCAGGTACTGGCTAAGGCTCTTGCCATCCCTATAGTGTGCCTTTTTTAGGCAGTGTTCCAAAGACCAAATTATCACCATAACAGTTATAAATAAATGCAATCTGAGGGTCATGCTGCTCAACATTATAAGTCTAAAACTCAGGATGCACTTGCTTGAAGCACTCCTCAAAATGGAGAACATTGACATTTGTACTGTAACGGAGACCTGGTTTAAAGCAGCAGAAAGCACCCTGTGCTACTAGACTATAACTCATTCCACACCTTTCGGCCCCAGAACATGGACCGAAGTTCCAATAGTGGTGGTGTCACCATATTCATAAAGGATATGCTCACCTACAGACTAGTAGCTGAGTATAAAATATCTGAGATACTCCAGGTACAACTAACATTGGGTAAGATGGCGATTCAGGTCATAGCCTGCTATAGGTCCCCAACCATGTCCCAAGACTCACTCCACATTCCTAAGCACCCTGGAAACTATTAAAATCCAACCCGACACACCCTCATACTAGGTGACTTCAACTACCCAGCCATCAACTGGGAAAACTGCTTATGCACCAATGCACTGGCTCAACGCTTCCTGGAAGTCATCAAAACCAATGCCCTGGTCCAGCTCATTCTTATCCTACTAGAGGAAGCAACATCCTAGACCTGGTTATTACTAACATGGGCAACCATTGCTCTACACCAGTAGTCAATTCCTCCCTGGTTAGATCCGACCACAAACAAATCACCATGGAAATCCACCCCCCCCCCCCCCACACACACACACAAAGGTATTCACCATGAAAAACTTCTCCAAAGCTGACTTTGGACTCCTAAAAACAGAGGTGGCTAACTTCACTGCACCCATGCCAGCGGAAAATAGATGCTTGACTGCCGAATCATACTCCAATTCACTGTATGAACACGTACATAAATGCATGGAACTAGCCATACCCAATAGAACAAAGACACTCGTCTCCAAAAAAAAGGAAGCCAATCTGGTGATCCCCTGCCATTAATAAACTCTACAACAGAAGGAAGAAACTGTTGCAGAAAAAGGTGAAGTCTCAAGACTGGAAAAATTCCCTTATTAGCCTCAACAAAAAGTTGAGATCCCTCATCAAAACCTCCAAAGCTCATCATCTCCGATCGACAAAACTACTTCTCCATCCTCCAAAACAGTAACAAAACAAATCCTCAAAAATTCTGGAAAGGTATCTCTACTCTACTTAACCCCAGAAAACCAGGCACCCCCACCCCAGACCCTAACGCCCCTGATATTGACTTAGCTACCCAATTTAACTCATTCTTTATTGAATCTATTTCCAAATTAACCTCTTCATTCTCTAATGACACCACATTCTCCAATCTACCCCCACCCTCACTCTCATCCACTAACTTTCCACCCTCCACCTCCCATACTAACACTCCATCCTGCGCTGCTACCACTCCCTCACTCTCATCCACTAACTTCCCACCCTCCACCTCCCATACCAACACTCCATCCTGCGCTGCTACCACTCCCTCACTCTCATCCACTAACTTCCCACCCTCCACCTCCCATACTAACACTCCACCCTGCGCTACCACTCCCTCACTCTCATCCACTAACTTCCCACCCTCCACCTCCCATACCAACACTCCACCCTGCGCTGCTACCACTCCCTCACTCTCATCCACTAACTTTCCACCCTCCACCTCCCATACCAACACTTCACCCTGCACTGCTACCACTCCCTCACTCTCATCCACTAACTTTCCACCCTCCACCTCTCCTCCTACTCTCACTTCCTCCCCATCTTCTCTCCCCCCAACACCCCCTCTCCTCACTCCCCACTATTCTCATTAAAACCCATACCCACTTCCACTATAAAAAAACTCCTTCAGAAACTAAAGCCTTGCACTAATGCTCCTGATAACATCCCATCTTACTTTCTTAGCATAGCTGCTGATGCAACTGCCTAGCCCATTAGCATTCTAATCAACCGCTCTATCCAGGAAAGTACAGTTCCACAAATCTGGAAAAAGGCCTTTATCATACCTTTACATAAAGGTGGCAACAATAACAGTGTGACTAATTTCCGCCCCATCGCTATCCTATCTCCAATCTCTAAACTCCTAGAAAAGTGTATCCAAATTCAACTCCTACCACATCTCTTAGATAATCACTTACTAACCCCCACACAACATGGTTTCAGACCTGGTCACAGCACTATGACAGCCCTCCTCTCCTTCCTTGAAACTGTAAACAAAGCCCGGGACTCTGGACTTATTGTCTCTACCCTACTACTTGACCTCTCTAAGGCCTTTGACATTATATCACACAGCCTGCTTTTAACAAAACTCTCAAAACTTAACCTATCTCCTTCATCCTTGAACTGGTTCTCCAGCTACCTATCAAATAGATATCAAGCAGTAAAATGGAAAAAGGCAACCTCCTCATTTCTAAATACCCCAACCGGAGTTCCCCAAGGCTCCATACTAGGTCCCCTCCTCTTTAACATATTCATAAATAATTTCCGTAACTCTATCCCATTCTCAAACATTATCCAATATGCAGATGACTCAACTATTATCTGCTCAGCCTCATCTATCCCTACACTCCTCAAGCTCACTCAAGACACTTTTTTAACCACAGAGCAATGGATGAAAAGAAACCATCTAGCAATAAACACCTCTAAAACCAAATTAATGGTGTTCACCCCCTCTAAAGTCACCTATTTCGATAGTAACACATTCTCTATTACTAGTCAAAACAACACACCTCTGGAACTGGTCTCAGAGACCAAATTACTTGGTGTCCAAATTGATAACCAGCCCAAATTCAACTCCCATATACAACTAAATATCAAAAAAAACCATCAAAAACTTGGTATGCTCTATCGGCAAAAGCACTACCTTACACCTGCTACTAAAATCACTCTTTCTACTTCCTTTCTTATCCCCTCACTTCTCTATGGAGCACCACTTCTAACTAACATACAGTCCTCTCTGAAAACACAACTCTCCTCCTGCTACAACAAAATTGCCAAGTTCGCTACCAGCCATAAGTCCTCCACCCACCACTGTTCCTCTCTCCAACAACTACATTGGCTAGAACTACCCAAGCATCTCACCTATACTCAACTAACTCTTGCACACAAGCTAATTTTCAACCCCTCCCTCTGTCCCTCCCTGTCTTCTACCTTTAAAATGCATCTACCCAATAGAGTATTAAGGTCTAACAACCAAAATCTATTAGAAGTCTACAAACCAACTCGTCCCCCAGGCAAAAATCTTCTATCACATGGTTTAGCACGCCTCTGGAACTCCCTACCTCCATCAATTCGTATCACCTCCAACCATTTTTCTTTCAAAAAATCTCTTCATTCATATCTAGTATCCCAGTGGGAATGCTCTTGCTTTCACCCCACATAACTAACACTGGTAATTTCCATCTTCCTTTCCTTCCCCTATTTACACCTGCAATATTTCCTTAGATTCCTCCTATCTCATACACTCTTAGTGTTACTGTATCCACTAGAATACACCACACTGTACCCTTTACGTGTAGGATTGCTGATATGTAACCGTACTTCTCATTAATTACTTTGAAACATTCCTTCTTTGTTTGTACCACCTGTATGCTACATTACTAGTTTGTATTATTTGTAAAAGTTTCATCTCTAGTTTGTATTAGCTCTAATGTTTCCTCTACTACTTAGTAATTGTTTGTTTGAATCTCTTACTCTTGTATAATTATCATGTTTAACCTATTGTAACTTTGATTGTTTGGAGCTTTTCTCCCCAGGACTCCATTGAAAACGGGTTCTTCTTGGCCCAATGGACTATCCTGGTAAACCAACTGCAAATAAATAAATAAATAAAATAAATGAAAGCAGAGTTGCAGCAGACGCTAAAAACAACCACAGAGTCTTCTATAGTTATATCAAGAATCTCCATGGCAATACCCAGATTTTCTCTTTGTTACTGCACAATGGTACCTCCTATACTGAGCCAACAGATACTGCCAACATACTGACCAACAGATTCAGTGCCAACCTTGCCCCCCCCCCAAAGGACCAATCTCAATATCAGAAGAATGCCAGGCACCCAGCATTGCTGCAGCACAGGTTAAAGCTGCATTGTCAAAGACCAAGAATACAGCTTCCATGGGACCCAACAATATTCCTGGCTGTGTTCTACATGAATTACAAAGTGAACTGGCACCACATCTGTGTGCCCTGTTCATTTACAGGCTCACCTCAGGCTTTGTCCCTACTGACTAGTGCACTGCTACAGTCATCCCTTTCCAGAAAGGAGGACCGACTACAGACCCTGGAAATTATTGCCCCAATAGCCTGACAAGTCTGATATGTAAGGCTATGGAGCACAACATCATGAACCTAATTAACAAGGATATAGGGAATCTCCAAACTCTAGATCCCACACAATTTGGTTTTGTGAAAGGTAGATCATGCCTGCTCAACTTGGTTGACTTTTTTGAGTCAGTCACCAGAGTCGTGGATGAAGGCAAGGCAGTTCATACAGCCTACCTCGATCTGGCCAAGGCATTTGATACCATTCCTCACTCAGGAATTATTGATAAACTCACCAAACTAGGCATCAACCACTATATCATTAGATGGGTTGCAAATTAGCTCACAGAACCCACAGTGTGAAAGTAGCGGACTCCAAGTCAGACTGCCAACCAGTCACGAGTGGAGTCCCACAGGGATTGGTCCTGGGTCCTTTCCTGTTTGGCATCTACTTTTCAGAAGTCCAGGCCAACACAGGGACTCTGGCTGACTGCAAGCTGGGAGCCATTATTAACACCCCAAGTGATGCAGACATCCTACAGAAAGGCCTCACTGAGATGAATGACTGGTGTTGAAACCATGGCCTTAAGCTTAATGCCAAAAAATGTGTCGTCATCCCCTTTGGGAAAAACTTAGTTCCCACTAATTACCACATCAATGGGAGATCACTGAACACTGAAGGCGTTATAAGAGATCTGGGAATACAGGCTGACAGCAACCTCTCCTTCGACCACCACATTGTTACTGTGGTCAGAAAGTCCTTCTATGTGGCACATTTCATTATCAAGAGTTTTGCATTCAGGAAGGAAGAGGTCATCATTTCTCACTACTCTTCCCTCATTAGACCAGTCATCAAGTATAATGCCACATTTGGCATGTACCTCACTAGACACCTGCAACAGCTGGAGAGACCACAAAAGTACCTTATGAAGAGGATCCCAGGCCTTAAACACATGTCCTACACAGACAGGCTCACAAACTCCAGCTATTCGCTGTCTTATATTGTCTACTAAGAGGCGATCTCTGCTTGACTTACAAAGCCATGTCTGACCCAGCTCTGTTAGAAATGCTACATCTAAAGAAAACCCAATCCCTCCACACCACATCCTCCAGAGACCTCAACCTCATTACCACAATCAACAGAACATGCTGGAGGGACAGGTTCATAACCCAGAGACTGCACATGCTCTGGAATAGACTTCCCATACATGTTAAGCAGAGCACCTCACTGACCCTCTTCAAGAGAAATCTTGATGAGTGGATGGGAAATAGAAAGTTCACCTCGGGGATCACTCCAGTGGCTCTACTTGATAGAGGCACTGGGAACTAACGTCAGGTGGCACAATGCCAAAACACTTCTATGGGCTAGGCTTGTTGAGGCTCCAGGGCCATTAGTCTAGTACACACCTATGAACCTATGATCCTAATGCACCAGGGAAAGGTAATAATATTAATCTATTAACTTTATTGCAGACACTACTCTACCATTCCATGTCTAAATTTCATTTTGAGTGGTTACGAAATGCAGACAGACTTGCTTTGTCTGCTGGATCTAGAAAGATCTTTCATTCCATTGCTGTGTCATTTAACAGTCATCATCCATTATTCTCCATTTGCAGTGTACATGACATAATATCTCAGTCTGTACATCTGTCAAGGTATGATCCTGATTCTCAGAACAGATTCCTTTTTAACTCTTTTATAATGTTCTTATCAGATCAGCATCCTCTATTCTTAGGAGGTCAGCACTGAGACAAAAAAAAAATTCAGCTTGAGTTACCTGGGTCACTGAAACTACACACAATATCGGAATGGCAGATAACCATTTGATACCTCTTAATTTCTCCCCAATGGGTAAGTTGCATACCCAAATATTCTACATTTTCCTATTTGCCTCTAAGACTGTCTTATGCCTAAATGTCATCTTCAGATCCCTTATTTGGACTCATCAATTTCTTCAGGCAGTCCTGCTAATGCATTTATCACCACCTCATTGAAAAAAAAAAGATTTTTTTTCCCAGTGATTATGTTCCCAAACATACTCACATATACATTTTTCAAAACAAGTCTTTTGGGAAATCTTCACTCATGTTGAAAATCTGCATGGGTAATTTAGAACTAACAGTACCAAGAAAATATTGCCAGTCTTTGTATTAAAATAAGTAACATATTAAAATATAAAGCCCAAGCTCAGTTATTCAAAAGTAAACCAATATGTATTGTTGGGCTCATTTTTATGAACTTCACTACACGTATACAATTAGCCTGGTGAAGCTTGTTTTCTCTTATGTCTGACTAATATTAGAATACAACTTCCTGTTTTGCTCCTGTAGTAGGTATCATTAGCTGATTTTGGAGAGCATGCAGAAAAAAATTCACCAAAAGAATTATAGCTTATACGTCTTTTAGCTGAGTTAGTTGGACTTGAGTTACTTGGCCTGTATTTTATCTATTATAAGCAATTAAGGTGCAAAGTATACTTGGCATTCAGGGCACCATATGATGATGACATCAGGGCTCTAATTAACATAAATCTGTTTCTAACAAATGTTTCATTAATGGGATGCTGCTTCTGCTTCGAGAAGGATAGGAACCTTAATAAGGGTAAATGTATTTCTTATACCATGATTTGTATATGGAATAAACTGATAATAAATGTGAGGCAGAGTGATTTACTAAATATCTTTAAAAAAATCATTTGATGGGGCCTTTGAATAATTTTACGAACACAGAGATTGCATTTTAAATTACCTTATGGCTGATAAACAGTTATCCATAAACTATGAAACTATGAGTTTGTGTAGTATTAAATATCTATTTCCTGAAAGTTGTGCTCTTCTGAGCATTGTTGGTTCCTTTAGGATATTTTCCATCCTCTCCTCAAGGATATACATGTGAGTAGACATTGCACTATGTATGATTTTGAACACTTTACTTGCCCTCTTTTGATCAACCTCAATGTGTCTATGGCCTTGTTTTAAAGGAGTATCTAGTAGTGACAAAAGTACTAAAGGTCTCAACAGTTTTCTCAACAGAGAAATAATAAACTCATATCGTCTATAGTGATGCTTCTTTTATATCTCAAAATCCCTTTATCTTCCCTTCATACCTCTTGCTGTTGATATACCTGGCTTAGTCCTTTGACACAATTCCTCCAAGGTCTCTTACCACTTTTGTATTTGAAATTATGTTGTCTCATAGTTTGAGTGTCGCTACCTGATTCTACATCTAAGGTGCTTTGCTTTGCATTTGTTGTCACCCATCTATTGGGTGTACATTAAAAAAATGAGGTTCCATGTATATGAGTTAGTGGTGGTTTAAGGTGAAGTTAAAGATTTCTTGACACTGACCAAGAGAAAAGTAGTTGTATTTTTTATTAAAATTAACTAGTGGGATTTAAAAATTAGAAATATAAATTAAAATATTGATAAAATATTGTGAACATTTTATAAAGCTTTTAAGCAGACCCACACTGTGCATAACATGTTAAAATAATCAGGCTAAACATAATGCAGAACTGGTTCATCTGTGAGTCTCTAACGTTCAATTCAGTGAGGTCTCAATTCATCCAGTTCAACTGATTAGGAACAAAACCTGATGAAAACGTTTAAAGTAAATACTTTTGTAGTGCACCCCTTACAACACCAGACTTACATATATGAATTCTATGGATCTATGTCTAAACCTTGAAATCCCATATAATCAAAACTAATTTTTGCTAGACGAAAATCACAAAGACTTGAATAACCAAACAGCAAATTTTTCCCAGGGTAAGCAAACACTTGCCCAAACCTAAACAAAACACACACCATGGTAAATAAAACCCATGTGGGGGGGGGGTTATAACCACCTTCCCCCAAACTATATATACCAACTCCAGGATCACACTACGTGGAGAGTAGGGCATGTTGGGCAAGTGTTTACTTACCCTGGGAAAAATTCACAGTTTGGGTATTAAAGGTTTCGGGGCTTTCTGTCTCACAAATGAGTTTCAATTATATGGGATTTTAAGCTTCAGAAGGGGATCCAAATTCCATAGCTGCATAAACAATGAAGAAAGAATACATTTGAAAAACAGAAGGAATCACTGCTAGGACACAAGTAGAAATTGCGCTAGCAGTGATTTCCTAAGGAAAACAGCAATCAGAGTTCAAGATCGAAGAGATGGACTCGACCAGACAAAATTTTGAGCACATTACACACAATGAGCTGCAGGGAATCATGCAAAATGCTAAGGCCAGCATGTATCAACAAACATTTTCTTGTTGCTTTTACAAAATAGTTATTATTTTACTTCACGTTTTAATTCCAGAGAAAATGTTTTCTTAATTTTTCATTTTTGTCTTCATTTTGTCTTGTAAAAAATCATCTAGAGTAGGAACACACTTCTCACATACCAAAATTTCATTTTTGCCGAATAGCATTTTTATTAAAGTTCAACCATGACAGAGTGGGGAAAGGTTGGGAAGGGAAACCACACATCATATACTCCATTTAATAAATGAAGAAATAATGTGCTATGAACTCTTATAGCTCCCTATCAACTAAGAAACATTTTCATTCATTCTGTCTTCCATTCTGTACATATTTTTCCTAACTTCTTCCTTTTTTCAGGTGTACTATTCCCTCCAGCTGTCCATTTATTCTAATTAGTTATAACTGATGCTGCTTTTCATACTTGGCTTTATCTGGGAGCTTCCAAATAGTATTCCACATATAATATAATGTCCCATTGTTCTGTCACTTTGACCCTGTCTTTTTTTTCTACTTCCATAACTTTTCCCTCTTAACTTTCCACAAAAAAGTTGATTATCTTTTGAAATAATTTCTCTTCCTTGTTCTTTAAACATTTCAGTTTTAGCTTCTTAAACTTTAGTTTTAAACATTATTTCTCTGTGGTTGACTTCTGCTCTTCCCTTCTTTATTTCATACAGTCTTATTAATCTTTACTTATTAAAGCTGAAGTTTGACTTCTATATCTTTCCGATTCTTCTGATAAATGTTTTGCACAAATACAGAAAACTAAACAGTATAGAATTCAAAATGTCAAGTCTGCCCTAGTTCAGTATCTTGAGACAAATTCTGTCTTCCAGTAATGCTTGACTTGTTGTCCCACATTGTGCGTACACATACACATACACACACACACACACACACACACACATATATATTTCACAAAATTGTTCTCCAGTTTATTAGAATATGAAGTCCCTGATCTGAGAAAACTAAATGAAGATTAAAGTCTTAACTAAGTGCATCATTATTTACTTCCCTAATTATCTTTTTGATGCATTTTCAGATTAATTAAACCTCATAATCCACTCTATTGTCTCTCTTACTGTGCCCCTAAACCTTAACCCTAAAATTAGTTTCTTCTGATGACTAGACATACTTTTTTCTGCAACCTTCTGTTCTACTTCTGGTTCTGCATAAATAGATTTATCTTTTACTTTTTTTTTTTAAATGTGATTTTCATCTTCCATGCAGCACACTCATTCTTTTTCCCCTTTATTTATTTTATTTATTTATTGACATATGTTTACTGGGAAAGTCCGACTGGGTAATAAATACCTAATTTCAGTGGAGACCCAGGGAGAAAAGCTCCAGGGAGTTAAATACATCAAATAAGACACTAGTACAAATGTAATTAAAAAAAGCTTATATACACACAGTTTGATAGTGGAATACCTAGGATACAGTAAAGCATGAGGGAACACCAGTGATGTAAAAATAAAAATAAATAAAAAGATTAAGTTTAACTATGATAATCAGTATATACAAAAGTATTAAAAATATAATTTACTGTGCTAGGAAATAAAAATAGAAAGATACCTGTCCACCCTAAGAATGGACAGAGGGCAGGTGTTGAAAGGTATAGACAGTATGTTGAGATATTAGGTTAGTAACAATGTAAAGTATTTATTAATTTAGATCACCCAGGTGAGGTGCAGGGGCGCAGCCATGCGTTAGTAAAACATTATTTCAGATTGGAATTAAATACATGGAAGCTTGATATAGTTCTGACTGAATTTGGGATTGAGTTCCATAGTTTGGATATGCAGTATAAGTATAAACTTTGACCCATACTTTTTTATCTTATAGATTTCAAGCAGGTTTTTATCTGGGGAGCACAGAGGGTGCTTTACTGTCATACATAAATCATCTACATAAGCATTTATATCATTGTGTATGCTTCCATTTCCTATACCCATTTTGTCGATAAACGTATTCATTTAACAAACTTACAACAGTTGGCTTAATGAGTGTCCCTCTCATACTCTTTTTGCTATACTAAAATATTTCTCCAGTACGGCATACTTTTCTGTATTGTCTTATAGGTAAATATTCTAACAATCTTAATTATCTTGGATCTACCCCCAAATTTCTTAACTTTTCCCATCAAAATACTCAGAAGACCATTGTTAAAGGCATTCACAAGATCTCATCAAATTATTTAATCTTTACCACTCCTTTTTCCTTCAATCTTCAAAAATAGATTTCAGAACACACGCACAAATAATGTAAAATTTATTTACCTTTCAACTTCATATATTTGCTTCTTATATATATTCCATTTGGAAACCTGATAGAGTGGGCACCCGTTAAATAATTCTTCAGTATCTCCTTTTTAAAATGAACACATATTTTAAATTCCACACCTATTGAAACGTTAAGGGAACTTGAGCCTTTATGAAAGTTAGACAATACTATAAATGTGACAAAACAGTCCATTTAACAGCTGTAACTTTTTTATGATGTTTTAATCATCACTTCAACTTAGCTGCTGCACAGACATTCTTTCACATATTCTCCTTCCTCAGGTATTAGACTGATCCTCCTTACCTTAACAGAGTTCTTCAGTAACTTATTGCTTCTAAAACATTGTTCCTATCACTGTTGCACTTATCTTCTCTATCCCATAGGCTTTTCATCTCCCTGTTTCACATGGACCAATCATGCTTTCCTTTCCATTCATCCTATCCACACTTATTTTAAATTATAAAAGAACGATCATCTAATTTACCCATCCATTTTTCACACTGTTATTATGTATACACTAAAAGTAATAATGTCTGGTCAAGATATACATGTTTTTAACTCAATGATAGCATGAACACTCAGATAATTTACTAGTGAACAATCTCACAGAGAGATTATTTTTTTTCATGATGTGTATACTTCATGTTTCACTGTAAAAATAAAAAAGTGGGTCATAAATTACAGAAGAAACACACTGAATACCCTTACTATAGGATTCAATGCAACAACTACTGATTTTATAGTTAAAAGAACCTCCTTTCCAAATGTCATTCTACATTATTTCCTGGAATATGTACTGAAGCATCCCCACCCCAAGTGTACACATATGTGTTAACCCTAGTCCTGCCCTGTTCATAATCCCAAATTCTACATATGACCTTTCTAAAAACCTTTTATCTAACAGTACCACAATGCAAAAAGGCCCTCATGTTAGTACTATTTTTTTTTTTGTTGGTGAGGTCATCAGTTGCAAAAGGAGGCTGTTGTTCAATTGCTGTATCAAAACTTCACAATACAAAAAAAAAAAAAAAACTTTAAAGGCATTGTTTGCTGATGCTTCATTTTTGTACCCCTGGCATGGGTGACTGTATCATCTCTTGTACTTTTGTAAACTATGACATTGTTTTATCTCTGAATAAGTAACTCTCCAAGATGCTGAATTCTCAGTCTTTTAATACATATCACAGTAATAGCACACCATTGTTCTTAAATTAAAGTACCAATAACTAAGGTCTCAAATTTCAGCATGACACCCTTATACTGTTTCCCAGTATAACACTTTTTATACATTTCATTTGTTCGGGCTCTTCAGCTGTGAAATAACAGTCTGTCATATATTATTTGTTCATCTTATACTTTGTGGCTGATGATGTTTTTTAAGCCTGACTTCTACTCTACATGCTTTAGTCTGTTTGCTATTCCTTTGTGTTATGTTGTACTTTTTCTTTTGTTGCTATCACTTTTTAAACATCCATGTTGCTCTTCATAATTTAGTTAAGTGATTTGACTTACCATATGATTTGACAGTTTTTCCTTTGCTAGACACATAGCATTATGATCACTTGCAATATTTATATAATTATGGGTTCAGTTGTTTCAAAGTTTCTTTATATCATTTATTTTTTACTTTGTTACATCTTAATTTAATAGTTTCATGTTTCAAACCACTGTTCTTTTTTATTGAACTAACATACTTTGATTATTCTGTTTGCATACAATTTGACATAATCTCTGATACTAATGAGTTTGCAAAGTTGAGCAAGCTCTTTACTGTCAAGATTTGCTTTGACAAACCTTCCCTTTAAATGTTGCTTGATATGTACTTTTGAATTATAATAATTTTCATTTCCTTGTCAAACCTGGAAAATTATAGCTCCTTGCAAGATTATATTACCCTTGTATAGCATGCATCTTTACTTTATTTGCCAAATTTTCTGATGATCCAGTGTTATATATGTCACCCTGTATTTTTTTCCTGGAATCAAAACATTTTTCATCTTTTCCGTTATCTGAGTGTGTTTACACTGTAGTCATCATGTATATTAGAATCATTTTAATGTCAGACCATGAATATTGCTCAACATTATAAATCTGTTTTGCTAACCACATTCATAGGAAGTGTTACAACAGTCACTGACTCTTAGAATCGCACCCAGTTGAATATTAAGTTCACCATCATACTCTTTCACTATTCCTAATACAGTTCACCATGTATTCTTCATGGCACTATTCATATAAGGCTCCTTCAGTGTCATTTTTTTCTTCCTTTACTACATTTTTATCTCTTTCAACCCTCTTTCTTTTAGCATTTGCCAGAACCTTTTCATCAGATATCAGCTAATGTTTTTGTTCTGTTCTGCCTTCTGTGGGACATAAAATCTGTATGAACATTCAGCATGTTTTGTTTTTAGGTAAGGGGGTATTCCCTGACAGTTTCAGTTTTCATAATGTACTAACTGTCCTATTTTTTTTTAATCTGAACACTAAGTACAAGTCTAAATTTTGTAGCATACTATTTAACAGTGAAATTATATTATATTATTTTATTTTTTTATCCTTTTTTGACTGGGTTAGTTCCACTAGACAAGTGACCTCTTTTCTGGGGAGATCAGAATTGGTATTTATACTACAAGGGATAATTTGGCCAGAGATTCAGGGAACTTCCCCCAATCTTGGTTGTCGGGAAAGAGTTTGTGTGTTACACATCCTGACTTTGTTTCCTGTCGAGGCATGGAGGCAGCCAGGAGGAACAGGGAGAAAACATGGCTGATTCAGTTTTGCTGAAACTGGAGTGAAAGTTGTTGAAAATGTAGTTGAAATGGTAGAATCACTTCCACAAGATTTTTTCTGATGATGTGGGTACAGAAAAATGTTGATATTGGAGGAAAAGCAGATTGTAGCTGAAACAGAGATGGATTCAGAGGAAAACTTTCAGAGGAGATTGCTTGAAAGAAAGACAATTACCTCTGAAAAATGCATAACTACAACACTCCAGTCGGGGGGGGGGGGGTTTGCAGGATGATTATTTGGAAGAAATGGTAAACCAAAGTGAGCCAGAAAATGGAGTGACATCATGGAAAAAAATTGAAGAAGAAAAAGAAGAAGAGACTGTGCCAGAAAAAGTTCCAGAGACAAAAACTTATGCACAAAATGTTGGAGAAAGAACAAAGAAGAAATAAAAGAAACAAAACAGAAGTATACAGTATGTGTGAGCAGTAAAAAAGAAGATAGTTTGAACAGATATGAGGTTTGGCACTCTGTCATAGTACCTCTGGGTGTCAAAGTAAAAGAGGTAAGAGCATTTATTTTAATTAATAGAGATACTTTTTTTGACTTGATATTTGAGACTGGGCAGACCATGGAAAATTATTTTGGGTGCATATGAACAAAAGAAAAATATTTATCCATGCTCATAGTTTGTGTTGGAAGTTTTTTACAGACAAAAAAAGGATAATAATCCAGTTTAGAACAGAAGTTGAAGCAAAATAACTGAAAGAACATTTGTTAACTATATTTAAAGAAGTGAGGTTGTTGTTTCTCTTTTCGGCTTTTCCCAGTTAGGGGTTGCCACAGCGGAAATCTGGTAAGCTAATGATTGGCAGTCGATTTTTATGGTGCCGAGTTGCCAGCCCAACGCCCAACCTTCTGCGAAGGCACGCCCATTCATGCATGTCTTTCGGAGGCCACTCGACCATGGGGAGGACATGCAGACTTCACACAGAAGGCACTCCAGCCGAGAATTGAACAGGAGAACCTCTCGCTGTGAGGCAACAATGCTACCGCTGTACCACCACGGCTAAAAGTAAGGTACACTACAAAAATATATGATGAAAGTGGACTGTGGACTGGGGGATGAGAATGTGGAGTAATACTGTAAATGGAAAATAATGTTATGCATGTATCTAGTATTATTAATGTTCATAGTAATAGGGGTTTTGTGAAAAACAGGGGTCAACCAAAGACTTGCTATTTTTGTGGAAAAATTATAATTTAATCAATGGATGTGATAAAAAGGTGTTGTTTATGTGGTAAAACAGGGCATAATGCAAACAAATGTGATTTAAAGTACAAAAAAATGTGATGATACTGGTCATTCATGGCTAGAATGTGAAATGAATGTGCAAGAAAATGAAAATGAAGTTATATAGGAGAAAGACACAAGAAGGTGTTTTACAAGAAAATGTACAAAAAGCTGTGACTGATAAAGAGGTTGTACATGAATTTGAAGAAAGTAACGAGGAAAAAGAAACTGAGGAGACAAATGAGGAAGAGACCGACTGGTGCACAGTAAGAAATAAAAATAATTCAGTAGAGAAGAGAGTTAAAGAAAAGAAAGACAATAGAAAAATATAGTGCTTAAAGGAAATAAAAAACGAAAGAGAGAAACATTTTATTAATAACTGTTCTTAAAAGCTGAAAATATTAGCTGTAAATGTAAACAATATGAAAGATCTTAAGAGGAGAATACGTATATTACAATGGTGTGCTGCAGTATATGCAGATATTATTGTTTTAGAAGATATCAGATTATTAACAGAGGAAGAAAGAACACAAACTGAAAAACTTTGGAATGGTGCGGTAGTTTGGAACATGGGGAAAGAAAAGTGCTCAGGCATAAGTGTATTATGTCAAGAAAGCATTAAGATATTAGATGTAACCATAGAACGAATTACGGTAATAAACTTGAGATGAAAAAATGTGTATAGAATTATATGTGAGTATATGGCTTAAAGCACATGAAAATGAAGACTATATAAGAATAGGAAAAAGAATAAAAATAATTAATGAAAAGAAGTAAGATTTAGAAGAGAAAAAAGAACTTAAGGAATTATGGAAAAATCATATGAATATGAGAGTTTTATGAGAATTGAACTGTTTGGTGGCTTAATTTTAAAGAGAATTATAAAAAAGTGTTTTTAGAATGAATAAGGAAGAAAAGAAAAAGAGAGATATAAGATATTAAGTCAAGAAACATTCAGAGACTTATTAGAGAAGAAAAATTCCATTAATGAAAAAGAAAGAGAAATATATAAAATGAATCAAATTAAAATTAACTTGTATAAACAGAATATTGTTTACAAAGAAAGAAAGAAGAGGTACCACCATATTTGAGTAAAATTATAAAAGAAGGAAAATAAGATAATTAAAAAATAAGGAAGGTAAGCAAATAAAACAGCAAGAAGGAATGTACAAAATAATTGAAGAATATGTATGGGATTATTTGTTAAAAGAGAAGAAAACAGAACAAATATTTAAAGGTGAAAAATTAAATAATGAACATAATGAATATTTAGAACAAAAAATAACTATGAAAGAATTGAATGAAATTCTAAAAGATATTGACATAAATTCTGCAACAGGACTAGATGGTACTGAATATGGTATGTATAAAGAAATGGAGTGGCAAAAATAATTTTTATAGAGGTTATTAATGAATGGTTAGAAACTGGAATTAAAGAGAAAGATATATGTACAGGACTTATAAAATGTATATTTAAAGAAGGAAATAAAGAGGAAATAAAAAAATGAGACCTATAAAATTGAATAATATGGATTGTAAATTTTATGAGAATAATAACAAAAATGTTACAAAAAATGGATAGAATATATGACCAAAATGTATTCGGAAGAAACAGAAACTGAAGTCAAGAGTTATTATGGATAATAAGAGAAATAATTGATGATACCATAAATAAAAATGTACAGGCAAAGGTTATGCTAGGGAATATATGCAAAGCCTATGATAATATTCAATATAAATCATTATGGGGAATTTTGCAGGCATATAATGTAAGCAAAAGAATATTACAAGTAATAAAATCTGTTTATGAAAGGAACTATGTGAAACTAAATGTAAATGGTTAGACTGGAGAAGAAATAAAAATAGAATGTGGAATAAAGCAGGGCTGCCCAGCTAGTAGTGTATTTTTCTCATTAGTTATGAATGTAATAGTGAAGGAAATTAATAAAATGTCAAGTAGCAGTGGATACAAAATGATGAAGAAAGTACAGTTACCAATAATGTATAATTATGAAGATTCTATTGCATTAACTGTTAAAAATAAAGTATGATGGAAAAAGTAAATGAAAAATTAAGTATAAACTTAAAATGTTTAAGTATAAATAAAGAGAAAAGTAAAGAATTTGGTTTTGAATGTATGATAGGAGGTATTGAGTTTAATGAAAAATATATAGATAAATTAGGTATAATATTTGGAAGGAATGAATACAGACAACAACAATGGGATAATTTATTCAAAGAAGTAAAGGATATGCGCATTTTTTGAAAATCATATAGTTTCAAATAGAAAAAAGCACACTTGTTGAACACCTTAGTAATAGAAAAAAATGCTTATGTTGCTAACATCTATATGACTCCTATTAAGTACAAAAAGTAGCTAATGATGATTATATTTTCTTTTACATGGGGCTCTAGACTGAAAACAGTCAAGAGAGAGATTCTTTATATGAAAGAAGAGCAAGGAGGTTTAGGTTTAATAAACCCAAGAGTACATACAGCATCTTTCATTTTAGATAAGGGATTAAAAGGAAAATAAAAACTTGATAGAAATGCTACTATATTATAAATACAAAGAACTGTGGAAAGGAATGGAAGTTAAAAAAAGTAAAAGCATTGTGAATTAAGAAATGAAAGAGTACCAAAACAAAATTGTGTTATGGAAAATAAAAAATAATATATTTGAGAAAAATAGAAAGGAATGGTACTTAAATATTATGAAAACATTTTATTGCATTGATCCATGGAACAATTTAGAAATAGGTAAGAAAAAAGCCGTAATGATGCAATATAATAACTATGAAAACATTAAAGAATGTAATGATTTTTTATGGAAATTGTTTATTAGAAAATTGCCAGTTAAGGCAAATATGCCATAAAGAAAAAGCAAGATAGGATATGTAATAAATGTGGAGAGTTTGAGACTATTGAGCATGTGTTTTTGAAATGTGAAAGTTAATAATTTGTGGAAAGAAATATGTAAACATACTAGGGTGAAAAGTTTGTTAAAATTTGAGCAAATAAATATGGATATAATAGAATTTGGTTATTATGATGCAAAAAAACAGGAATAAGTGAATAAAATGGACAGAGTAATATTTTATGTTTCATGGACTGTATGGAACGAGACTAAATGAAATTAAATACAATGGAAAATAGACTTTGACAAAGATTTTGGAGAAAATAATGTTTTGTTTGTCGATAAGAGTGGGGGGAATACTTAAATTGAAGTTGATAATGTATGGAGGTTTGTAAACAGATTTAAATAATGTAAATATGTAAATATGTAATGTATATATCAATAAAATCTCTACTATTTGATAGATGCCATGGGATCTATTATATCTGGGTGTGCTATCAACAACTCAAGCAGGGGGGGGACCTCGGTTTAACATGTCAACCAAAAGACAGCACACTCAGTAGTGCAGTACCCCTAACACTACATTACAGCATCAGCAAGTTGTAAATTAATGAAATCACCTGGAGTCTAAACAGAATCCACAGCCTTCTGATCTTCAGGAACCAAAGACTATTGTGCTGCCTATTGAGGCACTGACAAGGTTATCCCTCCATCAGTGCCATCTTGTAGAACATTGTCCACAGAGCTTCCCGACACCCCTAGAAACTCATCTTGATCTTTATTTTTTCCACCTGTATTTTGTCAGAGTCAAAAACTTTTTGTAAGTTATTAAGTTTATTAAGTTTGTAATCAGTTTTCATGGATATGGCTAATATTTTGCACAAATTATATAAAGCTTTCCTACAATTTCCCCATCATATTACATACTTCCTCATGCAAAGTACATTTAGAAAAGATGCAGTCATTTCTCATATGCCTACTACCTCCTCATTTGAAACATATTCTACACTGACCTGGACAAAAGATCGAACCCTTATCTTTGCTTACCCACATTCTGTTTGTAAATGTAACATATCATTTTCATCATAAAATAAACTTAGTTTAATTCTTAATCCACTCATTCTGTAATTATTCTCATTAAAGTTAATGACTACTTCTCTAAAAATATTATATTTCCTCCTTGCAAGGAGTGTGTGGGGTGCAGAGAGGCTTGCTTCCTTCAAAAAATGAAGTTTTGCATGAGCCGAGGTTAATTCTTGGTGCATGTGCAGTAGCGTGTCAGTGTGCATAATGTCAATTTGTTTCGACATTATGCACATTGACATAAATGGTATTTGAGCAATTTAAGTAGATTCATATATATATATATATATATATATATATATATACACACACACACACACACACACACACACACACACACACACACACACACACACACACACACACGTATATAAACCATTGATTATACAACCAAAATCTGTATTTTACATTTTTCTTATTTACAGCATTTTCCAAAGTCTTTTAAATTAATCTTTTTCACTGTCACATCTACACATCTTTTCCAAGCAGAAACCTTAAGAAAAATTAGATGTCTGTTTTGGTGCACTACCTTCTGTGTAGCACAGTTGCAACTTATCATACTAGCGTCCCATAATATGTGATAGCCCTGGTTGTACTGAGACTAGTAAGGAGCTGAAATTGTACTTTTATTGTAGATTAATTGGCTCAGAATTGTAGGTTGCTACACACAGTTAAAACAGAAAACAGCAGCAGATGAAGAAATGCATGTAAAACTAATGCAAGTCTGATGGCTGGGACATGACAATATAACAGATATGCATTTGTGTAGACATTAAAAAGCTCATAAAAACACAGAAAGGTTCCTAACAAAAAAGATCTCTGGTCTTACAAACCTAATCTATGAGGAGACACGTGAATCTTTATCCTTGTACTCAGTGTTGGGATGCCTGTCGTTGCTTATTGTGCTCTTAGAGATCCAGTTATTCTCAACCTCCTTTCCTTGACAAATTATGTTGCCACAACCACATATCTAAACCTTCATCTCTAAATAAATAAGTAAATAAAACTAGATGGAATGTTAAGCTTATCACCCTGTGCCTCCCCTTGCTTTGGTATAAACTCCCTGGCAGGTAAAGCAATGTGATTCTCTGTCATCCTTCAAGTGTAGTTCAGGGAATTGAATGGATGCCTTTAAATTTATATCAGCACTGAAAGGCCTCACCAGCATCACCCATCTTGCAAAATGTGGTAGAGCCCTGGGGGTAGATATTGGCAAGGTATGCATGGCCTCTGGTCTGACTTACCCTGTACATCCCATGACCCTAAGTCTACGAATACTCACTAGGTTTCATTGTAACCTATATCAGTGCAGTAAGGCAAAAGGCGGTGGTCTGATGAAGGGGCAAGGCAAAAAAGAAAGTTAGACAAAGGTGAAGTGGGAGAACAGATTTATTAAATGAAAGACAAAAGAAAGTGAGGACTAAGGGCAAGGGAGGCATGGAAGGAAAATTGCACAAAGTTGTTTCAGTAAAAAGACAGCTCAAGAGAAATAAACAGTACAAGATCATGCAGGTGGAAGAGGTGAAATGGTTTTTGTATGTCATGAGTGGCACTGAAGAATGAAAGATGTAGAATGAGGGCAGGCATGTATTCCAGCATCTAACCATTGTTTTAGCCAAATTCTCTGTTGTCGGCTCTGTGTGAGCTTGCCATATGACTATTCAGCAGTATGAGGATAGGAAACAGTTCATAAATCATGGACATGGGAAACAGAAAGGTAGAGCAGTTTATCTTGTTTAGTACTCATCGGGATGATTTCTTATGCTGAAGTAGTTCACAAAGCCAGTACTATATGTTTAGTAGCTTGCTGAATATATATCTCAACTGCTGTGAGTTTAGAAAATTATATAACTTCTGCAGGCATGTGTAACCTTGTGTAGCAAAGGTTTGCATAATGTATAAAGTGTTAAATCCCTGAACCACCAAACTGTGACATTGCTTAATAACGTACAAATGAAAGTAATAATCGGTTGCTTATCTTCTCCTTCATCTGACATTTGCCATGTAATATTATATGCAGTCTGGTTTGCCCAAAGCAGCTTGGAAATGTTAAAGAAACAAGCTGTAAAATAAAATAATGAAAACGCATCATTGCAATTTACTGACTATATCAGGTTTTAAAGAATGCCATTCCTGTTTGTCATGAATGGAATTAATGTGATTTAAAAAAATTTAAATTGCAGTTTAACAAAAGGTGATTCAAGAAGTTCACAATACAGAACAGAAAAAGGTAACTGCTGGCATTTCATTCTGCTCTTCGCCTGTCATTGTAAAATCTAATCAAAGCTGACATTCCAAAAGAGAGATTTCCTGAACAAACCTGTTTGTAGATATTTGTAACTCTGATTTATTAACTTAATAAAACAGGCACTCCGAAAACGTGATATAAGGAAGTTAAATATGAGAAATAAAAAAAAATATTTGCTCAACTAAAATTACTTGGTCCGGAGAAATGGCTTTTATCCAGTTATATAATATGTGACTTTCCATACTGAGGTAGTCCCTTTTCACTGTAAAGCCCTTGATGAAGACATGTTTTCCTTAAAAGGTATGTCACACCAGAGAGAGGAAATTTGAAAAAGAATGAATTTTAGAGATGTACTTTAGTGTTCTGCTAGATCAGACAGTTGATCGCTTTCCCCTTGTACCTTAAAGTGATCATTCTCAAAACTAGCAAGAAACCTGTGTCTACTCTGCATGACAATGAAAGGTCTTTGTTTGCATTCCCAGAATAACATTCCTGAGTCTCCATTAGTATTAGTGCTAGTCTTTGGAGTAGTCATTCGTATGGGTCACTAAACCATGGGCTGTCTGAAGATGGAAGCTGTGGGCCATAATTATGGTTAAGTTGGTAAGGTTCTGAAATACACATGCCAGTCTGGCTACATAGTCCACCTGCATTGACATATACATGCCCTGCCTTCCACATTGTTAGATTGTACTGCTCTTCTTCCTCACCTGCATTCTTCTTAAGATGACTGTACCACCACCATCACCACCACCACCACCATAGTGACCTGCCAAACTTTCTAGGAATGAGAATCACTTCCTTCATCAGACACTAGAGCAAGTTATACATCAGTGAAAATTGTCTTCTGTATTCACACCACAAGGCTTCAGAATAAACTTCTAGATAAGATTGCACAAATCATCTCTTTAGACCCACACTAAGAAAACTTTCCACTATATCTCACCCGAGTTTTTGATGTTATGTCTATGTAAAATGTTTGAGCTTAGTGTATAGATGCTTGAGAGATTATGTAGCAATGGAGGTTAACTTGCTGCCATTTGCATTGTGGATTTAGGCTCGTTATTTCAGTGAGATTTTGATGTGTATCTTTTTTTTCAACAACTTTATTAAATTCACGCACTTTAGACAGTGACATGGGTACACCTATACAGTTATAGAAACAAAACAAACCATTGTAAACATTTTTCATTAGTTTCCTACATGATTCATATTTTTTATCAGTTATCATCCCCTCCAACATTATAGCATTGCTCAAATCCTGCCTTCCCTTACATTTCATTCCTCTTGATGAACCTTATTCTACATGTATTGTTCTCGTTTATTCCATTTATTTCTATTTTAATTTGATCCTTCCCTTTTCTAAAAATACCATCTCCAATTCATTTATCTCTTTTGAGTAGGTATGTTTGCAAAGTGATCTGATCAGACTGTGTTTATCAGATTTGTAACTTGTCGTATTGACTTTTCTTTGCAAATTGTTGAATTGTATGATGAAAAAGCATTACAGTATAATGGCATTGTTTGTTTTATTTTTCACTTTTGCCCTTACTTCTCAAATGTGTAACCATGGAGTTTGTGTACTAAATTTAGAAGAATTTTGGAGTTGTGGGTTTTGGTTCATTTTATTCTTTGCAATACGTATGTATTTATACCATGCATATCTTTAAATTTGTACATCATTTTCTTTCATCCTGAACATGAAATAGTTCTTCATGGATCAGTGCTCTACCCTGGTTAACAAATATATATATATAAATATACAAAATGATTGCCACTATTACATAGGTCAACCTCTTAGTACAAAAAATCTAGACGAAGCCCCAACAATAGGGACAAATTTTAAATATTGCTCTTATAAACTTAAAATGTTGCTAAAATAAAAGGCCTTATGTTACCATTCATTTTCTGAAGGATATGAAGTCTAAAACTTAAATGCTCATCGTTCTTTAGTGAATTCAGTCCTCACTGATATGCCACAACAATCCAGAAAACCACAAATTTTCTGAGGAATAAACCAAAATTATGAGGCAAAAATCTGGACATTTGAGAGGTATGAACTATTAGAGGTGTAGGAGACAAAGCTCCCCTGTTGTAGTGCTTTAGTTGTTTTTTTTGTTTGTTTGTTTTTTGAGTTTGAGTTTTGGACACAGCATTAGTACAATATTTTTCTCATGTTTCATTTTAAGTTCTTGTGTGCTTTTTAAAGAGTTACAGTTTTGAGTATATTTAGTTTTCCTTTGTTGCTCTGATAGATTTGTTGATTGACAATGGGTTATTCTTATGTATTATATGTTACCTCAGATTTTTCTTATTGTACCTAATCAAAATGTGTGGAGGTTGCCTTGTTTTCCTGTTTCTGTCTTCTCTGTAAACAGGACATGTTTCATAACAACTACCCAGTTATCAAATGGAAATAAAAGCAATGTGATGATAAATGTTAAGTTTATGGAGCATTTTATGTGTAAAGAAACACAAGATTATAGCTTTTAATAACCAGTAATTAAATACATGTAGGCAGAGTTTCTGCCTGTGAAGAGCCAAACAGCCTAACAAAAAGCCATGACTTTGTATTTGTTTTGTGGATAACAGCATGATTTGAGGGGTTATACCTTGATCCAAGTGGTCTCTCATGTATTTTCAACAGGCTAATGTCTTTGTGGTGTCCTTTGCAAGATGGTATGTTTCTGTAAGCTCTACCTAATCGTGGTCTCAGTTTTGACTCTAAAAACAACATTTTTACTTTTTATGTGAGAAATGGGAAGTTAATTGCATCTTAGACAGGATTCCAACTGTTGCATCTATTATTGAATTGTCAGCTGTTCTTTTTTTTTTTTTTTTTTGCCATAGGGAAATTAATCATATCAAGCTACTCTCCTTTGAAAAAAAATGCAGTATAACATTAATTAATTCCATGGCACTTTGTTATCTAATGCTTCTCCACTTAATGTCCTTTTAGTAATACTTATCGGAGGGTTTGCATGTACAGAACTTGATGAAGGACCATCACTCACTTATGCAGGTAGTATAACTTTTGGGTGGTTTGATGCTCACTGTGACTTGTGCTGATCAAGTCTTGTGTCGGTGGTGCACCCTC
This sequence comes from Protopterus annectens, assembly GCF_019279795.1. Taxonomy (NCBI): domain Eukaryota; kingdom Metazoa; phylum Chordata; order Ceratodontiformes; family Protopteridae; genus Protopterus; species Protopterus annectens. The sequence goes on from NC_056743.1 coordinate 1,049,299,989, forward strand.
AGATAGGATTGCCTTTATTCCACCATTCTCTACTCTCTCCGGAATAGGCAAGCTTATTAACCTTGTCTTTTCTGCCAGAAAACAGACAGCCCTCCAATATCTGAGATGCTACTCAGGCTCAGACCTCTGGAAGAGCTGGAGGATGCTTTATCCTACCATGCCAGTGATTTCAATCACAGTAGCTTGCACTTTCCAAAGCTTATTGATAAAAGAAAGAAGTACCATGTGATTTACACGTTGTATAATGGCTGAGTTACCAAAAATGTATTAAAGAATTAAGAAAACAAAAAAGGGTTAAGAACTTGGGCTTGAGGCCAGTTATTTTACATTAAGAGGGTTCGTGTTCTGCACTCTTGTGGGAGGAGAGGCTGGACTCTGTCCTTCTGAGCTGGGAATTTCTGGTTAAAACTTATAGTGCCTGCATATTTGAACTGCTTCTTACTGAAATTGGTACACCTCGTTTGCTGTAGCATAGACTAGATCCAGGCCTGCTGAATCTAGCTTTGTTTGTATAACTTGAGCACTAATCCAGGCATCCTTTAAAGTATTCAGTTGTATTTATTACTGCTGGTAGTAACTTGATTAAAGTGTAGCTATCATTTCTAAGTCTTTTGGATTAAGCACTTGAGCTTCAGACCAGTTGTTTTACATTAGGAAGGTTTGTGGCCTGCACTGTGGTGGCAGGACAGGTAGCTTACATCCTTCTAAGTTGGGAACTGCTGATTGAGAGCTCAGTGTCTGTTATTCTAAAAGTGTATTAGTTCTGGTTTAAGCACTAGGGCTTCAGGCCAGTTATTTTACGTTAAGAAGGATTGCGGTCTGCACTCTTGTGGGAGGAGAGGCTGGACTCTGCCCTTCTGAGCAGGGAATTTCTGGTTAAAGGCTTATAGTGCCTGCATATTCTAACTGTTTCTTACTGAAATTGGTACACCTTGTTTGCTGTAGCATAGACTAGATCCAGGCCTGCTGAATCTAGCTTTATTTGTATGCTTGTTGTTTGTTTATTTCCCTGAAATGCTAATTCCACCTAAAATGCGGCCTTTTAGCACTTCTGTGAATCCCCAGTGATATCTGCATTGTTTACTGTACTTATTTCCTTGTTTCACTTGAAAGAAAGTTACTGTTTGTCATTTTTGCATTTAAGTTACCTGTAACACATTGCATTTAAGTTACCTGGCACTTGCTCACTAAAGCAATTATATAAGTCAGCTCTAAAAAATTAAAAGCACTACACCCTCACAAACTCCCCTTGAGTACCTTGTTCCCCATTGGCCCTTTTTTCAATTATAAAGGAATTCCCAATACTATTCTAGCATGTCCAAAGGTCAGTTGTCAATCTCCTGTCCGGTCCAGCTGGTGAATCTGGGAATCTTGAGGCAATGTTACAACTGCCTCAAGTACACAGACAACCCTCTCCTCCTCCCAACAAATTCCAACACATGTGAGAGATGCAACCATATAGCCAAACTGGAGGCTAAGCTCTGTCAACTCAGTACTGGCATAACCAGTCAGGAGGAGAAGGAAACCACACTCACTACAATTCCAGTCTCACATAGACCTACCATGACAACAAACCAAACACATAAACACACAAAAACATACTCGGAGGCTCTAAATAAAAATCTGCCTAAGCAGCAGAGACCTCCAAAGCAGACACCCAAGCAACCGCTACCCCAAAACAAAACACGTGCAACACATAGCTCACAAAGCCAATGTGCCAAACAGTCACAGCCCTTAAGGCTAAACAACACATCTGATACACTTGTAATAGGTGACTCTATCGTCAGGCACACTGACGTCCCGCTCACCAGGCTGAACAAGGAGAAGGTCACGGTGAGCTGCCTGTCGGGCGCTAGGATCCACCACATAACACAAGCACTCAGGTCACTCCAAGGCAAGTACAAATATGACTCAGTCATTGTCCATGCTGGTGTGAATGACCTGAGACGTACCTCCCTGGACTACATGAAAAGCGACATAGAGGAGCTCTCTGAGCATGTAGCCCAGGCCGGTATGACCCTGACCTTGAGTACCATCTTACCCTCACCAAGAATGATGCCACAATATGAAGACAAGATGATCAATTTCAACAATTGGCTTAAGTGTTGGTGTCATTCAAAGGGGATCCAATGCCTGTCAGCCTGGGATGACATGCTCGACAAGCCACGATGCTTCGCTAGGGACGGCTTGCACCTGTCACCCCTGGGCTTTCGGATATTGGCAAAGGCTCTTGCTACCCCCATAGTGCCTTTTTTAGGCAAGGCTCAAAAGACAAACCCACCTCCATAGGTATCACAAGGGATAAGAAACTAAGAGTAATGCTACTCAACGCCATAAGTCTAAACCTCAAGATGCACGCAGTCGAAACTCTCCTTAGCATGGAAAACATCGATATCTGTGCAGTAACAGAAAGCTGGTTCAAGGCTCCCGAGAGCACCCCAGCACTACCAGGTTATACCTCATACCATGCTTTTCGGCCCCAAAACTTGGACCGAACCACAAAAGGAGGGGGAGTATCAATATTCGTCAAAGATACCCACACCTCCAGGTTGGTGGCACACCACGAAGCATCAGAGACTATCCATGTGCAACTAACTGTGGGTAAAACTGCCTTCCAGTTTTTAGCCTGCTACAGACCACCCTCCCAAACACAGGAACCCCACTTGGCCTTCCTGAGAATACTGGAAAATATGAAGGTCTCTCCAAACACCATTATATTGGGCGACTTAACTACACAAACATAGACTGGGAGCATTACTCTAGCTCCAACACCCTAGCCCAAAGGTTCCTAGAATTTATAAACTCAAATGCTATGGAACAACTTGTTACCACTCCCACAAGAGGGGAAAACATACTGGACCTGATCATCACCAACATGGGGACACTATGCACCAGACCAGAAGTGTATCCCTCACTGGTAAGATCAGACCATAAACTAATCTCACTGGATATTCACATCCCGACCCCACCCCCTGCCCAGAAAACCACAGTGAAAAACTTCTCTAAAGCAAATTTCACACGCCTCAAAACTGACGCGAAATCCTTCAAAGCCCCCGTGCCTGTGGAAAATACGGCCCAGACCGCAGAATCCTTTATAAACACATTCTATGAACACCTTCAGGAATGCATGGATCATGCAATCCCAAATAAAACCAAGACCCAATCCTCCAAAGGCTGACGTCCTGTCTGGTGGACCCCAGCCATAAACAAACTATACAATAGAAGGAGGAAGCTACTACATGATAGAGCAAAATCCGAAAAAGGGAAGGCATCTCTGATCAGTATTAGCAAAAAACTACGGGCACTCATAAAATCGTCTAAGGCCAGCTTCGAGAGAAAAATTGCACAGGACACTAAGGATAATCACAATGCTTTCTTTAGTTATGTTAGGAACCTGGGTGGGAATTCCCAGATATGCTCAGAATTAGTCCAAAATGACAAAAAATACACCGAGCCCACAGACATTGCCAACATCCTAGCTGACAGGTTCAGTACAAACTTCTCCCCCCTCTCCCCACCAAAAGGGCAAATATCTATCCCAACAGAGTGCCGCCCCCCCTGACATCTCAGATGCTCAGGTAAGAGCCGCCCTCTCCAAAGCAAAAAACACAGCATCAATGGGACCAGATGGTGTCCCGGGCTGCGTCCTACATGAACTCCAAGAAGAGCTAAACCCAAACATAAAACTACTGTTCAATCTTAGCCTTACTACAGGATATGTACCCAAAGAGTGGCATACAGCAACAGTGGTCCCTCTCCACAAAGGTGGTACCTCAATGGATCCTGGAAACTGTCACCTCATAAGCCTGACTAGCTTGGTCTGCAAAGCTATGGAAAGGATCATCATGGACCTCATAAATAAAGATATTGGGGACCTACAGACACTGGATCCTACCCAGTTTGGCTTTGTTAAGGGCAGATCCTGCCTCTTAAACCTGGTCGATTTCTTTGAAACAGTCACCAAGGCCATTGACGAGGGGAAGGTGGTCCACACAGCCTACCTGGACCTCGCAAAAGCCTTCGATACAATACCCCACTCGGGCATTATAGATAAGCTCACCAGCTTAAATATAAACCCCTATGTCACTAGATGGGTTGCAAACTGGCTCAAGGACAGAACCCACATGGTTAGAATTGCTGGAGTCATGTCAGACTCCAAACCAGTTACAAGTGGCATCCCACAAGGCTCAGTCCTGGGACCTCTCTTGTTCGGTATATATTTCTCGGTGGTACAGGCCAACACGGAAGGACTGTGGCTGACCAAGTTCGCAGATGACTGCAAACCATAATCAACTCTCCAGCCGACACAAGCATCCTCCAAAAGGGCCTCATAGAAACAGACAACTGGTGCCAGAGCCATGGCCTCAAGCTAAATGCCAAAAATTGTATAGTCATCCCCTTTGGCAAAAACAAAGTGCCCACAAATTACCACATAGGTGGTAATCCATTAAGTACAGAAGAAGTCATTAGGGACCTGGGGACCCAAGTTGATAGCAATCTCTCATTTGACAGCCACGTGGCCAAAGTGGTTAGAAAAACATTTTATATAGCCCACCTAATCATGAAGGGATTCACATCTAGATCAGGGGGGTCATCGTGCCTCTTTACTCATCCCTCATCAGGCCCATAATTGAGTACAATGCCCCTTTTGGGATGTACCTTACCAGACACCTGCAGCAACTGTAAAGACCCCAAAAGTACCTCACCAAGAGGATCAAAGGGCTCAAACAGATGCCATATGCTGCCCGGTTAAAGAAACTCCAGCTCTACTCAGTGGCATACCGCCTGCTCAGAGGTGATCTGTGCCTGACGTATAAAGCCATGTCCAACCCGGAATTAATGGACATGCTGCACCTCAGAAAATCCAAATCCCATCGAGCTACACGCTCGAGAAACTTGAACCTCAGCACTGAAATAAATAGGACATGCTCAAGGGACAGATTCATAACCCAGAGGCTCCCTTCACTCTGGAATAAAATCCCAGTCCAGGTTAGGCAGAGTCCCACATTGACTCTCTTCAAGAGGAATCTTGATGAGTGGATGGGAGATCGTAGGTTTACCCCGGCTATCACTTCTGTGTCACTGTTAGACAGAGGCACAGTATACTAACCTCAAAAAAAGGCATAGCAAAATTAATTTAAAATGTGTGGTGAAAGCCAAACACACTCTGGCTAGGCTTATAAATGCCCTAGGGCAGATAGCCTAGTATGAACCTATGAACCTATGAACACTTACAGAACTCCAGAACTCATATGCAGGGGATTAGATATTGATGTAAAGCTTATGATACTTTCAGTCCTACCATCTGTGTTGTTAACGAAACAGGATACCTTAGGGAACTATGGTTAACTGCATTAATTGTCATTTACAAATCTAAGAAAAGAGCTCCAGTAGTTTCACCTCCATCCATTCTTCAGAGAGTGTGATTTTGATTACTGTTATGTTCTTACCTTCCCACTAATGTCATAGGCAGGCTATGAAGGGGTGAACTTGCATTGGGAGTAGTGAGGTGATGTCACTTATTCACTTATTCACTTAACCCTTCTAGCAGTCCTGACCCCTTTATAGGCAAGCTCTTCCCATAAGGTCCTCAGCTTCCACTAGACTCACTGACAAGATATACCTGTAATATACCCTGTTCCCATACCCCAGGAAAAGGTAAGTCCCACCCCCATGACTAGCCATCCAGCACACAGGCTGCTAGTCAAACAGTGGTCTCTGGGAAGCAGGCAGATGCCCTGCCATTGTGTCAGCTTATGTTGAGAATAGGATTTGTTAGTCTTGATTAGGGCTATTTTAACTTAGTGCCCTGGCTTGAAGTCAAATTGTGTAACAGTGAGAAATCTTTTTAAGTCATGCAAGGTAGTCATTCCTGGTGGATACCTATGACATCACTTTTGTTGGGTTACTGTGTTAAGAAATAGATTTGCAGTTACCTTAGGTTTGAATCTGCCTCTGTGAATGGAAACATTTTTTTTTCCAGATTCCTGATATGCAGCACTGTGTGAAGGAATGATTAGTTACCCCACCCACTGATAGAGAAGTTCAGTTTGCTGCCATGTACATACGTTTTGTGGGTAATCCATTCACTTTGGAAGAACCCTTCCTTCTGTCCTTTCTGAATGAGATTGCTGTAGATCAGTGTGTATATTGTACCTAGTCAGCCACTGTAGCCAGAGAGCATGTGCATATAAGTTACTGAGCATGTGCAAGATCAGTGCCATTTTGTATAGTCATTCAGTGTGAGTGCTGTCTTGAATATGATGTGATGTGAATGTGTTAGAAAGTAATGAGTCAGTCAGTAAGCACATGAAGCTTGAAGTATATGTTCCAGTTACAGCTCCTGATGTGTTTATGTTTAATAAATGACTTGAGCCCATCTCATGCCTCACTGTCTCATTTGAATACACGAGATATGTGACAATTGCAGGTTTCATTTATTTAACATGATTGTAATTCATAAATGGTGAAAGAAGTTTTCTGTGATAACTGAAGTGGAAAGTTTTTGTGAAGGCAGTGGTGGGAGATATGGGGTGGCTCTAAAAAGTCAACATTTTTTATGTTTTCTTGAGAGACTAGACTAAAATGTAATGCAGACTGGGTATGACATTCACCTTCAAAGGGGATTTTGCCTTTATTTCATGATGGCAACTTCTAATAAGGAGTTGACTGATCCCCTTCTGGAATGAATTGTAGTCGGAAATATAATTTTCAGGTTCTGCCAGTAGATGCATTTGTCTTCTTATACAGATGTCTTGTATTTGTCCCTCAGATCTCATAGTATTCAAATGATTTGCTCCACATACCTCTATGTTCTTGAAAGGGTTTCATTCTCACTTTTAACTTCATTTAAATCCTTTGCTTAAGTAAGCTCCACAGTATAGAGAGGTAAAGACCTTACTGTGTCCCGGACAACTTGTGCTTGATTAGCTGCTTGAGGAACTGCTGACAGGGGGAAAATGGAGGGACGAGGCAAACTTTGTCTTTTTCAGGTGAAGTTGGTACATGGCAGGGGGGTAGGGGTTAAGGTCAGTGGTGATGCCGGAGCTGTAACAAGAACTGACAAGCATGGTAGGTAGACGAACACTTACATATGAAGTTTGACATTCAATTAAAAGCCATAGAGTGAGCAAGATATGAAACTGCAGGATGTTTCAGTCCTCACTAACTCTCCAGACAGGAGATCTCAATCACTTTCCTGTCCTGCCAAACAATACTACAAGGTTGCCTCACCCATGGGTGGGGGAGGTTTCTAAGAGTGGAGGTTGGAGGTAATAGGAGGGAGTACCAGCTGCCACTATGGGGGTCAACGAAATTATTTTCTGATCCCTGACCCAGTACAGCCACGTTTCTTCAGAATGTCGGTACTAATCATTATGAAGCCTCCAGTGCATGATTTTAATAAGTCTTTAACCTCTGTTATTATGACTCCTTGTTTAAACGCTCCTTAATATTGCCAAATCCCAGAGTTCCCTGTCCTGTTGCTTCTCATGGTTACCACTCCAGTACAGTGTATTCATCTTGTAGAGGTATTTGAAAATATGTTTTTTAATTAAATATTAGAACATATTCACAAATATAGTCATCTTTTCAATGTACAACAAGGCATTAGGGCAGCACTTGATGTGCTAACTGTTATGTACTATGTCACCAACACAATGTATGATAACATGGAAAAGGGTCAGCTAACTAGAGCTATGTTTATCAGTATAAACAAAGCCTCTGAATCCATCAGCCATGAACTACTCATAGCAAAACCGAAAATAAAAATGCTTTGAGCTGTGGCCAAGATTAATGAATTATGTGTAGAATTATTGGACCAACACTAATGCTAACAATCTCCTAACACATAGTGCAGAGGCGGAGTACCATCATACTAGAAGGTCTACAGTCTGATATTAGACAGGACCACCATAATAAATTAGAAGCTGAGTCAAGGGAAGAGTAACTATGCTGTATGAACTGTCACAAAGGCTGTAAACTCCACTCTAATAATAAAAATAAAAAGTATGACCCATATCATGTTGCCATAGGTCAGCTACAGCTTTATAAGCATTTACGTTTGGCCTTGATCCTACTTTATGCTTCAAGCAACATGTTTTAAACTATTGTTGGCAAAGTCCTAAACTATTCAAAAATATGATATAAACTGTTCAATTGGCTTACCTCCAAAGCCAAATGTGTTCTACACATTAATATGTTAATTCCCAAACTAGAATAGGGGTTTGTAGTGGTGGTCATCAGATCACACAACCTTACTGCAAACAACATTCAATAAGGCCTGCAAGTTCACAACAGTTCAGGATTTACAGTACCATCATTACTTCAACCTAAAAAAAGTCTGGAGGGTACCATTAATGACCAGATCTATCATGCTTCTAGCATCTCACATTTAAACTGCTACACCCTAGCTTGTGTCCCCCCCTCTAGTGAAAAAGACTAACAGACAACACCTACCCTTATTACTGCAGCCACAAAATTAAGATGTATTGTTTTATCTTATCTTATTTTATTCACACGCGTTTACACATGTAGTACTCAGATCATAGCAGGCCTTTTGCAGGTACAGCCCAGGTGAAAATCTTCACATAGATGAGAAACTTACAAAATAAATAAATAACAACAATAATTTTGCTCTGAAAAAGACCAGCATTTAGTTTAACCATAGATAAAAGAGGCTTTAGGAAAATAATCTCATATAACTGGAAAATATTCCCAAGAGAATAAGAAATGAAGAGAACCATACAAGTTTTAAAAATGCTGCTACATCTCACTGAATTTTGTGGGTGTCAGTTCTTTTAAGTTTATAACGTAAACACCTTGTTAGGATTATTATTCTTGCTGTACTAAATATGAAGCATCTTAGGTATGCTGTTATTGTATTGCATTATGGTATTTATCATTTAGTTTTAGGTTTTCTATTCTGTATTAAAAGCTAATAACAATACACTCTAAAATGCCCTAGAACTGTTTTGCACATATCCACATCTGCTAATATGTACCCAGGAGCTACCATGTTTTAATATATTGCCTGTTCAGTCATTTCACTATATGTTACTTTAATTTTGTGTGCTTTGACATGTACTGCAGCTGATGACAGTTTTCAAACCAGCTAACTTAACTGACTAAACAAACAAATACATACATGTATACAAAAATGAAGGAATGGATACTTGAGGACCTTCGGGTGATAAAGTGCGAGTGTTTGGTCACTAAAAGAGAGCCAAACTACTACTCCTCTAATGTATGGGCACCATTTTACTTAGTAATTCAGTTAAATTAAAATTTTAAATTAATTTGTTTACTGAAAGAGCCCTCACAACAGTAACCACTACTAAAAGAAATGTCTGGCATTTTAATGCAGATGTTTGAGGCTGTGAGGCTTCATCATGTAGTCCTTGGTTTGATTCTTCCAATCTCCAGTTACTTGCTCTGTGGGTTTGTGCAAGTTACTTAATGAGACAGTACTCACCTGGTTATACTGAAATGGGGTACTTATACCTCCTGGTCTCACTGAGATAGCAAGCAGGAGAGGAATATATAACTGTCTTCTGGTTTTTGGTCTTGGGTAATTCATTCTAGTTAGAAATTCAGAGATGTCAGTGCAACCTGATTCTCTTATATCTGTCAGTAGTACAGGATTCTGAATACTGTGAAGTAGATCTGGAGGGCGTTCAGTTTATCTGCCAATATCAAGGGATGATTCCTCATTTCCAAGTAGCACAAAACAGAAAGTAGCTGTGATGCACTCCTCTCCATCCATTGCTTTGCATAGTCTCACAGGGTTCTGTAGTGTCACTTGCTCTCATCGCATACTCCTTGTTGATGTTCTTCGTGTTTCACTGTTGCAGCCATTATATTTGGTTAATCTGCTGGCAGATTGCCCTCAGTCGGCCTGAATAACAAAGTCTTGGGTCCTGCGTCAGTTGCTCTCTCCTCTTCCATGTCGTCAGATCGTCAGGGGTATAAAACATGCAGCCAATGCCATTTTAATCAGTCTTTCTTGCCGCACAGTGCCTGAAGCAGAAGCAGTTCGCAAGTGCCGGTCGACCGACTCCTGAAATTTTCGTTTTCGAGTTTCAGAACCGAAGTCTTCAAACTAAAGCTAAGTACCCCATTGGGGAAACTTTTTGTAGCTCCTTAACGATGTCAGTAAAAGTTAATAATTGCATTACTTGTGGGAAGCAAATACCTCATAAGGATTTTCATTTGTACTGTATTCCTTACCTAGGCCCTGATCACAACGTGCCTTGCTGTCAGTTTTGTGCTAAATTTAACCAATGCACTGTTAAGCGTCGGTATATTTTTGCTTCTAAATACTTTGGTTCAAGATTTAACTATCCTGAAATGTCGTCGGTTAGCAATCCGACTACCGGAATTCACAAAAAATGCAAGGAAAAAGATAGAGACAGACCATCGAGGTCCAAAACCGACGATGAAGCTTCTCCTAAGCCAGTCGCCGGTACTCAGTGAGGTGCTTTCGCAGCCCCTGATGCCTGCTACTTTTGAGTCGCAGGCTTCTACCGAGACCCATTCGGAGTCTGGTATGCCACAAGATTCTGCAAGTATTAAACCCGCGGATGTCTCTCCCTTGGATGGATCTGGAGCCACTGAAAAGGCACCGGCTTCTGAGGGTGTTTTCAGGCCTCAACATTTGTATATTAAACCAACACCATCATCAAAAACAAGGCCAAAACCTACTTCTATGTCACACCTTCCTCCGTGGTACTTGCCTCAAACACCTCACCTATTGTCTCAGCAGAACTATCAAATTCTGCACACTCAGCTCCAAACTCTGAATCTTGCAACATGGCTAATCAACTAATTTCACCAATCACATCTCTCAGTAAACCTGTGATGGATGTTATTTTGGAGGCTAGAAGTCCTAGTACTAGAAAATCTTATGCTGATAAATGGAAGAGATTCTGTGCTTGGAATCAAGCACAAGGAATAGACACAGCAAAGCCCGATATTCCTCAGATTCTGCAATACCTAACTGAGATGCTTCACAAGGGCCTATCTTTTTCTTCAATAAAAATCCATGCCTCTGCCATCTCGGCTCATTACAACACAGAGCCTCCTCTCTTTTCTCATCCCCTGCTAAAGCAGTACCTCAGAGGGGCCAAAAATTTAAGGCCTCCCAGGAGAGCACTGACTCCTGCATGGGACCTCAATTTTGTGCTGGAAAAGCTCACCCTACCTCCTTTTGAACCAGCTGCTACTGCGGATATAAAATTTCTTTCTTGGAAGACTGCCTTTCTTTTAACAGTCACTTCAGCTAGAAGGGTTTCAGAACTACAGGCTCTCATGGCAGTGGAGCCTTTTATTATCTTTTACCCAGATAGGGTGGCCCTCAGGACCAATCCTTCTTTTATGCCTAAGGTGGTATCCAGTGTGGCTCTTAACCAGACCATTCACCTGCCAACTTTTTAGCCAAATCCATAGAACAAGGGGAGCAGATTATGCATTCATTGGATGTACACAGACAACTAAGATTCTACTTAAACAGGACAAAATCTCTAAGAAAGTCTGAGCAACTACTGGTGGCATTTGCTGCAGGAACAGAGGGGAAGGCTATATCAAAGTAGACTATTTCAAAATGGATAAGCCATTGTATTCATTTCTGCTACTTGCACCATGGTAAACCTGTGCCCAAGGGGATCAGATCCCATTCCACCAGGGCTGCTTCTACTTCTGCAGCCTTTCTCAGAGGGGTTCCTACCAGAGACATTCTAGAAGCTGCTACTTGGAGCTCGGTTCATACATTCACAAAGCATTACCATTTACCTCTCTTTTCTAAATCCAGGGCAGGCTTTGCCACTGCAGTCCTGCAGGGCCTTATAGCTGCTCCTAATGTTGTTTAATTCCATCCTCCCATCCATAGCTTTGGGATTCTACCCAAATGTAATGACTGCAACAGTGAAACACGAAGAACATAGTACGGTTGTGTACACGTACCATAAATGTAGATGTTCGAGTGTATTCACTGTTGCAGTCCAAGTTATCCACCCGCCAGCCCCCTTTCTTCTCTATTATTATACCTTTTCTTTCCTTCACTATGCTTAAAAGCCTTTGTGGTGTATTTACTTTTAGTTGAAGGTAAAACTTTTGTGTTCTAAAGTACATGTATATATACGTATATATATTTTTGCTCCCCATTTGGGGGGCACTTGACATCTAACTCAAGAAAAACTGATTAAAATGGCGTCGGCTGCATGTTTTATACCCGACGACCTGACATCATGGAAGAGGAAACAGCAACCGATGCAGGACCCAAGACTTTGTTATTCAGGCTGACTGAGGGCAACCTGCCAGCAGATTACCCAAATGTAATGACTGCAACAGTGAATACACTTGAACATCTACATTTTATGGTAAGTGTACACAACTGTATTTTTCTTGGACCAGCCATTAATGGAATGACGTTAGTCATCATTGTTACATTCATGACACTCTGCTAAAATTGTTTTTTAGCCACGTACTAGTTAATTTGTTAAGTAACTGGCTATAGGAGATGCAAGAAAGGATGTTAACCTGCTGGTCACACTGTATCCAGAGGAATTAGTGAAGCTGTTAGTGGATCATAGGCAATCACTGTGCAGTCTACCAGGTTGGTAGCTGCCTTTGATGTACGTGACCAATGACAGCTGGAAACGTAAGACTAGCTGTGGTAATTTGAGAGTCATTTTTGACAGGGACCAGAATATAAATGAGAGGGTGTCAGTCAAAGTCGAACTGACCTTCTGCTCTCCT
>NC_056743.1:1049630241-1049642741 GCF_019279795.1 Protopterus annectens
AAGGCCTCTACAAGCCTAGCCATGTTATATCCTTGTTCTCTTATAGACCAAGATATGTAGTCTATGTTTGCACATGAATCTAAGATCAGCACCAGCTGGCCCTGTCTAAGAGAGACATAGGTGAACCCCCCAGCATAAATTTACTGTTTCCCATCCAGTTGTCTAGGTTACACTTAAATAAGATCATTGAGAAGCTCTGTTTTATATGATTTGTGAGTTTGTTCCAGAGAAATGGCAACCTCTGAGAGACATATCTGTCTCTCTAGCAAGTCCTGTTAATATCGTAACTTAGCTTAAGATCCCTAGAGCAAATAAATCTTATCCCATTGGATTTGTGGATGTGTAGCAGCTTCATCAAGGCAGGGTCTGTGACTGCTCTGTAGGCCAGGCACAAGTCGCCTCTAAGCAGTCTATACAATAGTGAGTAAAGTGATAGGGCCTTCAGTCTGTCTGTGTAGGTCATGTGTTGTAGGCCCTGAATTTTCTTGGTGAGGAATCTCTGAGGTCTCCCTAGTTGCTACAGATGTCTGGTAAAATACATACAGAAGGGAGCATTCTACTCTACCATTGGTCTGATGAGAGCCAAGTACTGGGTAGTTATAACCTCCTTAGCTTTGGATCTTATACCCTTGCTTACGAAGTGTGCAATGTAGAAGACCTTCCTTGCTAGTGTGGACACCTGATGATCAAAATCAAGGCTGCTATCAACTTGCATTCCTAAATCTCTCACCACTGGGTTTGAACTTAGGGGGTATTATTAATGCTGTCATTAGCTGGGGTTTCTCCTTTGCTGAAGAGGATGATAATGCATTTTTTTGTGTTTAGTTTAAGGCTGTGGCTTTTACATCAATCATTTGTCTGTGTAAGCCCATTTTGTAGTATGTTGACATCTTTGGGGGATTCAATGATTGCACCCAGTTTGCAGTCATCAGCAAACTTGGTAAGCCATAGGCCATCTATGTTTGCCTGGACTTCTGAAAAATAAACATCAAACGGTAGGGTGGGTCTAGCACAGATCCCTGTGGAACACCACTGATTACAAGATTGCTAGCAGAGTTGGCATCCCCAATTTTGACTGTATGTGTTCTGTTTGTCAGCCAGTTGGCAACCCATCTAGTGATATAATGGTTAATCTCCAGCTTATTGAGTTTTTCAGTGATGTCTGAGTGAAGGTTAGTGTCAAAGGCCTTGGTTAAGTCGAGATAGGCAGTGTGAATTATTTTTCCTTCATCCAGGGCCTTACTGACATTCTTGAATAAATCCACTGGGTTTAGCAGGCAAGATCTCCCCTTAACAAAGCCAAACTGGATCAGGTTAAGGGTTTGAAGGTCACCTATCCTTGTTGATAAGGTCGATTATGATTCTCCCTATGGCCTTGCTGATAAGGCTGGTTAGGCTTATGATTCAAAACACCTCACAACTGAAATTAAATAGAAAAACACACAGACTGCCAGCACTTCACCAGTATCTCACTTTCTTTATTCCAGCGATCTGGTACCTCGGCAATTCGCCTTCAAGGATCACAGTTAATTGAATACAAGCATAATACTTATATACTCATTGAGACAATTAATGTCTTAATTAACTAATTAAACAATAAAAACATTTTAAAGTGACCATAAGCTTAGAATAAGTATAGAATGAATAAATATATGTATATATATATATATATATATATATATATATATATATATATATATATATTTAAATATACAAGTATAAATAATGCATTAACTACCTAATTTCTGATTCATACCATTAGGCTTTAGAGTATGAAACTTAAAAATCATTCTAGTTTCAAGCTCCAATAGTTTTACTACAATGTCATCCCCTCTTTGAAGGAAGGGCTTTCCTAATATACTAGATATTAAACTACTAGAAGAGCCACTATGTTTCTCTTGGAAATGTTTAGCAACAGGACTAACCAAATGTTTATTTCTAATGTCTTTTAAATGCTCTAAAATGCGTCCCCTCACCATTCTTTTTGTTTGTCCTATATACCACATGTTTTTACATGAGCAGCCCAATATATAGACCACCCCTGTGGATTTACAACTAAAATGGTGTTTGGAAGTAAAATTTATATCATTAATAACACTCAGGTTCCTGACCTTGTCACAGATATTACAAGAACCGCAGGGATAGGTGACTAATTTTAAAACAGTAATATTGTCTTTCCTTTCAATTAAATTATTATTTAACAATTCCTTAAGATTTTTTCCTCTTTTATAGGAAAATGTAATATGTTTGGGGTATAAATGACCAATAGACTCATCATCACTGACAAGATACCAGTATTTTCTAACCAATGAAACCAGTTTCTCAGAAAAAGCAGAGAACTTGGTTACATAAAAAAGCTTTTCATCATCTTTATTATATTCCATAGTGAAAACTTCACGTCTTGATTCAAAATTTACAACAGATGTACCAATTCCATCTGCTTTTTTACCAAGTAATTTATCCCTGCATGCTGATAAATGTGTTTTGTTATAACCCCTTTCACTTAACCTCAACACAACTTTATTCAGTTCATTATTTTTTTCATTTACATTACTGGTATGGTCAAAAAT
This sequence comes from Protopterus annectens, assembly GCF_019279795.1. Lineage (NCBI taxonomy): Eukaryota > Metazoa > Chordata > Ceratodontiformes > Protopteridae > Protopterus > Protopterus annectens. The sequence goes on from NC_056743.1 coordinate 1,049,632,812, forward strand.
TCTCTTGAATTCACCATAAGGTAATGCCTTTAATAGATAAATTGGAAGGTGAAATCATCCAGAGGAAGCGTAACAAGTTAGTGCGTGACTTAAAAGATTATGAGACTGGTATAGGTTCATAGGTTCATAGGTTCATACTAGGCTATCTGCCCTAGGGTATTTATAAGCCTAGCCAGAGTGTGTGTGGCTTTCACCACCCCTTAGGATGAGAATACTATACCCATTAGTTTGCTGTGCCTCTGTCCAGCAGTGATACAGAGATGATTCCCGGGGTAAACCTACGATCTCCCATCCACTCGTCAAGATTTCTCTTGAACAGAGTCAGTGAGGGGCTCTGCCTCACATGGACTGGGATTTTGTTCCATAGTGTAGGGAGTCTCTGGGTGATGAATCTGTCCCTCCAGCACGTCCTATTTATATCCGTGTTGAGGTTTAAGTCTCTTGCTCTCATGGCTCTGGTGGATTTGGATTTTCTGAGGTGGAGCATGTCCATTAATTCGGGTTGGACATGGCCTTGTATGTCAGGCACAGATCACCTCTGAGCAGGCGGTATGCGACTGAATAGAGCTGGAGTTTCTTCAGTCGGGCATCGTATGACATATGTTTGAGCCCCTTTATCCTTTTGGTGAGGAACTTTTGGGGTCTTTCCAACTGCTGCAGGTGTCGGGTAAGGTACATTCGAATGGGGCGTTGTACTCAATCATTGGTCTGATAAGTGAAGAGTACAGGGTACAATGACCTCTCCTGATCTGGATGTGAATCCCTTCATGATCAGGTGGGCAATGTAGAAGGTCTTCCTAACCACTTTGGCAATGTGAGTGTCAAAAGAGAGGTTACTGTCAACTTGGGTCCCCAGGTCCCTGATAACTTCTTCCGTGTTTAATGGATTACCAACTATGTGGTAATTAGGGGTTACCTTGTTTTTCCCAAAGGGTATGACTATACATTTTTGGCATTTAGCTTAAGGCCATGGCTCTGGCACCAGTTATCCATTTCTATGAGACCTTTCTGGAGGATGTCTGTGTCTGATGGAGTGTCAATTATGGTGCCCAGTTTGCAGTCATCTGCAAATTTTGTCAGCCACAATCCCCCTATGTTTGCCTGCACTTCAGAAAAATAAATGCCGAACAAGAGGGGCCCAGGACTGAGCCCTGTGGGACACCGCCGTGACCGGCTTAGAGTCTGACATGGCACCAGCAACTCTAACCCTGTGTGTTCTGTCCTTGAGCCAGTTTGCAACCCATCTTGTGACATATGGGTTTACATCTAAGCTGGTGAGCTTTTCTATGATGCCCGAGTCGGGTATTGTGTTGAATGCTTTTGCTAGGTCAAGGTAGGCTGTGTGAACTGCCTTACCCTCATCAATGGCCTTAGTGACTGTTTCGAAAAAGTCGACCAAGTTCAAGAGGCAGGATCTGCCCTTGACAAAGCCAAATTGGGTAGGATCCAGTGTCTGTAGGTCACCAATGTCTTTATTTATGAGTTCCATTATGATCCTCTCCATAGCTTTGCAGACAAGGCTCGTCAAGCTTATGGGGCGGTAATTTCCAGGGTCCGTAGAAGCACCGCCTTTGTGGAGTGGGACCACAGTTGCCGTACGCCATTCTTTGGGTACGTATCCTGTAGTAAGGGATAGGTGACTAATAAACATAGTATATTGTTCTCATGGCAATGAGAACCTGCACGTAGCAGGTCAAAGGTTAGAAATGGAAGTCAGAGACAACGAAGTATTTCAGCATCTTCAGCGTTCTCTACGGACAGGAACATTTCAAAAAATGTGACTTTTGCCAACACTTCAGCGACTGTTAATACAGCTGAGGTCCTTGATGGTGCCTTAGTTTCATCAAACACAGGAGATTCCTTTCAGACAAGTAGATCCAACAAGGGAAGGAATGGAAGGAAGGGAAGAAATCGCTTTAAATAATGAACTGGTATGTGAACCGGGTTTCAGCCCAGAAACTTCTGACATAGAGACTTTAATGTGTATAAATTTATCTAACTTAGAACTTACTTATGATATGAAAAATGTTTTGTTTAAAGGTAGTAAATTTATACCAACTTTTTTTCCTTCTCTTGCTGATTTATATTTTGAAATTAAAGCTTTCATTAGAAAACTATTGTTAAAAGTTTATTTTAAAAGAGAAGATGAGTTAGTCTCTGGAAATGTTGATTCTAATGTCTATTGTAGTACCACTGATTTGGATGATAGTTTATTGAATTTGTCTTTGTATGACTATGATGGGTCAGACCTTTATGAGTTATATGAAAATGATGAACAAGTGAACCATAATAGTATTTACAACATTGGTTATGGTAAATTGGTTGTGCCACATTTAAGGAATACTAACAAGTTCACACCTAACATCAATGTGCCTGCCATCTCAGTATTTTTTAAAGTTCTTTTTAAAGAAATTGAAACCGCATATAAAATGTTTTGCAAAGAAAAAAGATGTTATAATTTAAACAAAAATGAATGGCAAGCTTTGAAGGAATTAAAAAAGTTTAAGACTAACTATATATTTAAATGTGCTGATAAAGGTGGCAATTAGGTTGTTATGAACAAATTTGACTATTGTGAGATGGTTGATAGTTTACTTCTAAATGGTGAGGAATATAAGAAGTTGGATAATGAACCTACCAAGTTGTTTAATGATGAGCTACTATTTTTATTAGAAAAAGGTGAACGTTTGGGCTTTTTTGAACACAAAGATGTTCGTAGATTGTATATAAAAAAAACTACTATACCCATTTTATACGCTTTGCCTAAGGTACACAAAAACTTACAAAAACCACCAGGCAGGCCTATAGTTTCAGGGATAGGTTCTTTTTTGGATAATGTTAATACCTTTTTAGATTTTCATCTAAAAGCTCATTTACATAAGGTAGTAGCACACATTTCCAATACTCAGGATCTCATCAATAGTACATCTCAAATCAAATGGCATCATGACTATTATTGGGTGACTATAGATGTTAAATCATTATACACTAATATAGACATCAGATGGGGGCTGGATTCTATTTTTGATATGTTAGGTGAAGGGCCTAGAACCACCTTTTTGGTGGGTCTATTAGAGTTTTGCTTGACCCACAATTATTTTTTCTTTAATAACAATTATTTTTTGCAGGTGAAGGGTACAGCGATGGGGGCAGCTTTTGCGCCCTCATATGCTGTTATATACATGGGTTTTTTTGAAAAAACATTCATTTATCCTACTGTTTTTTTAGGAATAATGTAATATTGTACAAGCGCTTTATAGATTATCTTATTTTTATCTGTAAGGGAGATATAATTGAATTTTTTGAATTTTTGAGGTCCTAAATAACAATGGACACAATCTCTCTTTTTCTTATGAGTTAAGTAAAAAACAGATTAACTTTTTAGATTTAACATTATTTGAAGATGGGGAGCATATAGGATTTAGGCCCTTTAGGAAATCCACTTCAGTTAATATGTTTTTGCATGCGACCAGCATGCATCCTGATCATCTATTAAAGGCATTACCTTATGGTGAATTCAAGAGAATTTTTGACCATACCAGTAATGTAAATGAAAAAAATAATGAACTGAATAAAGTTGTGTTGAGGTTAAGTGAAAGGGGCTATAACAAAACACATTTATCAGCATGCAGGGATAAATTACTTGGTAAAAAAGCAGATGGAATTGGTACATCTGTTGTAAATTTTGAATCAAGATGTGAAGTTTTCACTATGGAATATAATAAAGATGATGAAAAGCTTTTTTATGTAACCAAGTTCTCTGCTTTTTCTGAGAAACTGGTTTCATTGGTTAGAAAATACTGGTATCTTGTCAGTGATGATGAGTCTATTGGTCATTTATACCCCAAACATATTACATTTTCCTATAAAAGAGGAAAAAATCTTAAGGAATTGTTAAATAATAATTTAATTGAAAGGAAAGACAATATTACTGTTTTAAAATTAGTCACCTATCCCTGCAGTTCTTGTAATATCTGTGACAAGTTCAGGAACCTGAGTGTTATTAATGATATAAATTTTACTTCCAAACACCATTTTAGTTGTAAATCCACAGGGGTGGTCTATATATTGGGCTGCTCATGTAAAAACATGTGGTATATAGGACAAACAAAAAGAATGGTGAGGGGACGCATTTTAGAGCATTTAAAAGACATTAGAAATAAACATTTGGTTAGTCCTGTTGCTAAACATTTCCAAGAGAAGCATAGTAGCTCTTCTAGTAGTTTAATATCTAGTATATTGGGAAAGCCCTTCCTTCAAAGAGGGGATGACATTGTAGTAAAATTATTGGAGCTTGAAACTAGAATGATTTTTAAGTTTCATACTCTAAAGCCTAATGGTATGAATCAGAAATTAGGTAGTTAATGCATTATTTATACTTGTATATTTAAATATATATATATATATATATATATATATATATATATATATATATATATACATATATTTATTCATTCTATACTTATTCTAAGCTTATGGTCACTTTAAAATGTTTTTATTGTTTAATTAGTTAATTAAGACATTAATTGTCTCAATGAGTATATAAGTATTATGCTTGTATTCAATTAACTGTGATCCTTGAAGGCGAATTGCCGAGGTACCAGATCGCTGGAATAAAGAAAGTGAGATACTGGTGAAGTGCTGGCTGTGTGTTTCTGGTTAGGCTTATGAGTCTATAGTTCCTGGGGTCTGTTGAGGGACCCCCCCCCCTTTGTGCAAGGGGATTATGATTGCTGTTTTCCACTCAGCTGGTACAAAGCTAGTGCTTAGATTGAGACTGAAGAGCATGCTCAGTGGTTCAGCTAATTCCTGTTATATACCATTTAATAAGCAGCCTGGGATGTTGTCTGGTCCCACAGAGGCTGTGTTTTTGGCCTTGGAGAGTGCGGCTATGACCTGCTCTGTGGAGATACTAGACAGAGGACTTATGACAGGTATGTTATGGGGTATGATTGATGGGGACGGGGGGGGGTAAAGTTTTCCCAAACCTGTCCACTAGCAGGTTGGCAGTGTCCTCAGGTTCAGTATAAGTGTTACTGTCCACAGCTAGTTTGGCACAAAGCTGGGCCTTCCCTTTTAGATTTTGGATATAGCTAAAAACTGTGTTGTGATTTTTCCTTTGCTAGGGATGCTAATTCAGTTTTGTAATTAGCTTTAGAGGACTTCACAAGATGTCTAATCTGCTTGTTTATGCTTTGGAGGGAGTTCTTCCTTTGCTGGAACTCATGGGCCTGGAGTGTAGAAAATGATTAACTAGGAAGATGGTGAAGTGCTTCACATCCAGCAGTATGTAACAAGTAGATCTAATTATGGGCATTGCCAAACTCTGTGGAACTGAATCTGGATAGTGTAAGTGCAATGCTGGAATAATGATGTCAAGTTAAGGTGTTCCTCAAACGTTAAAGCTGTAAGAAACACCATCCTCTATATAGTTTCATTTTAAATAACCGGCTGTTTTGTTCCATCCCCTTTTTTTCATGTTGAACAGGGAGTTACAAATATTAGAAATTGATGTATTACATATTGGTCTTTCTATATAAAACTGGAAATTGCTGTATTACATATCATATTGGTCTTTCTATATCAAGCGCTTACCCTTTAGAAACCCACCATATAGGGTATTGACTAACTTAGTTATAATAAATCCAGCCAAAAGAATTCCTAATAACTACTAAAGGTGATATAGGTAAAGCACAAAAAACAGACATAAATCCAAACGCCACCAACATGAGTGTTAAAAGCAACTTTACTCAACGTATTAAAATTAACAGGAATTAAAAGAAAAAGCTTCTCATCAACACAAAAATGAAAATATGTCCCTTTTCAAACAATTAGATGGACTTTTCGTATTCAATTTTGTTTCTGCAAAATGCTCTCCCATTGTTAGCCCTTAACTGGCATAATTCCATTGTTTCAATAAACAAATCTTTCTCTGAGTATCCTCTGTCCTGTAAATATCCATGTAGATTCTTTGTCTCTTGCTCAAAAGTCTTTTCATGTGTGCAAAGCATGGATATGTGTGTCATTTCATTACGCATAATATTTCTAGTGATATGCTTGGGGTGCATGCTGTTCTTGTGGAGGTAATGATTCCTCCAAGTGTTCTTCCTATATATGGCTGTATTGATAACTGCATCTTGCCCCAATGTCACTTTAACATCTAGGAAATCAATGCATGTTCGAGAGTACTGGACTGTAAAAACAAGAAAATTTGTAGTTTGATTCAAATAATTAACAAATAGTCTAAGGTCATCCTCACTGCCTTTCCATAATAAAAAGACATCATCTACGAAGTGTCCATAACAAACTATATTTTGTTGCCAAGGATTGATTGAATACAGCACATTAGTCTTTTCCCACTCTGAGACTATCAAGTTTGAGTAACTATTGGCACAGGGGGTGCCCTTGGCCACCCCCCACTTCTGCCAATAGATGTATCTCCCATAGATGAAAATGTTTGTTTGCAAAATCATCTCGAGCAGTGGGCATAAAATGTCCACCTTCAATGCAGACATTTCCTGAGTCACAACTAGCCTAACAGCCTCAAGACCATATTCATTGGGAATTGATGTGAACAAGCTACAAATATCCAAGGTGACTAAAAGAAAATCAGAATGATCCTTTTTATTATGTAACACTAGACCCAATTTATTGAGAAAGTCACCTGTATCACGTAATATTGAGGTGGCTCCTGATAGAAAAACTTTGAGCTCTTTCTCCACATATATTGATAAAGTTTTAGTCACCCATCCCCAATGGGTCATGAGGAAGGGTCTTGAGTGTCTTTATAAATCTTTGGAAGTCCATTGATGGATGGTATGGTAGGATGTGGTGTATCAAGAAAAATCAAACAATTCTTGATTAATAAGTTCTTCCATTAGCATTTCTTGTAAATTACTTTTAATTTTTCGAATCATCTTCTCACATAGATGCTATTTTTTGATATGTTTTATCATCTTCCAGCATCTTTTGCATTTGCATTTTGTTCCTATACCATTGGGCATCCAATACCACTATGGCACCTCCTTTATCTGCAGGTTTAATTAGTATGTCATCATTTCTTTGTAAATCATACAAAGCTGCTTTTTTTCCTGCTGTAATGTTGTTATAACTTCTGATCTTTTGCTGTCCTTGCCTTAACTGTTCAACTTTATTCTCACACAAATGTATAAAGAGGTCTACCGCTGGATGCTTAGTTGGAACAAATGTACTTAGTTTCTTAAGGTCACTATAATTAATAGCTTCTTCTTCTTTCGGCTGCTCCCGTCAGGGGTCGCCACAGCAGATCAACTGTTTCCATTTCTTCCTGTCCTCTGCATCTTGCTCTGTCACACCAACCACCTGCATGTCCTCTCTCACCACTTCCATAAACCTTATCTTAGGCCTTCCTCTTTTCCTGTTAACTGGCAGCTTCATCCTTAGCATCTTTTTCCCAGTATACTCTGCATCCCTCCTCAGCACATGTCCAAACCAACGTAATCTTGCCTCTCTGGCTTTGTCTGCAAACCTTCCAACCTGGGCTGACCCTCTAATATACTTATTCCTAATTCTGTCCATCCTCGTCACACCCAGTGCAAATCTTAACATCTTCATCTCTGCCACGTCAAGCTCTGACTCCTGCCTTTTTGTCAATGCCACTGTCTCCAACCCATATAACACAGCTGGTCTTACTACCATCTTGTAGACCTTCCCTTTCACTCTTACTGGTACTCATCTGTCACAAATCACTCCTGACACTCTTCTCCACCCACTCCATCCTGCCTGTACTCTCTTCTTCACCTCTCTTCCACACTCACCATTACACTGAACTGTTGATCCCAAGTATTTAAACTCATCCACCTTTGCCACCTCTACTCCCTGCATCCTCACCATTCCTCTATCCTCCCTCTCATTCACACACATACATTATGTCTTAGTCCTGCTGACTTTCATTCCTCTTCTCTCTAGATCATATCTCCACCTCTCCAGGGTCTCCTCCACCTGTTCCCTACTCTCACTACAGATCACAATGTCATCTGCAAACATCATAGTCCACGGGCACTCCTGTCTGATCTCGTCTGTCAACCTGTCCATCACCATTACAAATAAGAAAGGGCTCAGAGCTGATCCTTGATGTAATCCCACCTCCACCTTAAACGCATCCGTCACTCCCACCGAAGACCTCACCGCTGTCACACTACCCTCGTACATATCCTGTACCACTCTTGCATACTTCTCTGACCCTCCTGACTTCCTCATACAATACCACAACTCCTCTCTAGGCACCCTGTCATACGCTTTCTCTAAATCCACAAAGACACAATGCAACTCCTTCTGACCTTCTCTGTACTTCTCCATCAACACTCTCAAAGCAAACATCGCATCAGTAGTGCTCTTTCCTGGCATGAAACCATACTGCTGATCACTAATCATCACCTCCCTTCTTAACCTAGCTTCCACTACTCTTTCCCATAACTTCATGCTGTGACTGATCAATTTAATCCCTCTGTAGTTACTACAGCTCTGAACATCACCCTTATTCTTAAAAATCGGTACCAAAACACTTTTTCTCCATTCCTCAGGTATCCTCTCACTTTCCAAGATTTCATTAAACAATCTAGTTAAAAACTCCACTGCCATTTCACCTAAACACCTCCATGCTTCCACAGGTATGTCATCTGGACCTACAGACTTTCTGTTCTTCATCCTCTTCATAGCTATCCTTACTTCCTCCTTGCTAATCCACTGCACTTCATGATTCACTATCCGCACGTCATCCAACCTTCTCTCCCTCTCATTCATCAGCCCCTTAAAGTACTCTTTCCATCTGCTCAACACACTCTCCTCACTTGTGAGTATATTTCCCTCATTATCCTTTATCACCCTTACCTGCTGCACATCTTTACTAGCTCGGTCCCTCTGTCTAGCCAATCGGTACAGGTCCTTTTCTCCCTCCTTAGTGTCCAACCTTTTATACAACTCATCATACACCTTATCCTTAGCCTTCACCACCTCTCTCTTTGCCATGCACCTCATCTCCTTATACTCTTGTCTACTTTCTTCATCTCTCTGACAATCCTACTTCTTCTTCGCCAGCCTCTTTCTCTGTATACTCTCCTGTACGTCTTCATTCCACCACCAGGTCTCCTTGTCCTCCTTCCTCTTTCCAGATGTCACACCAAGCACCTTTCTAGCCATCTCTCTTACTAGCCCTGCTGTAGTTACCCAGCTATTCAGTAACTCTTCACTGCCACCCAGTGCCTGTCTTAACTCTTCCCTGAACATCACCTCACAATTACCATTTTTCAATTTCCATCATTTGATCCTTGGTGCTGCCCACACACTCATCCTCCTCTTCTTGATCACCAATGTCATCCTACAAACCGTGATTTTTTTGCCAGCTCTGTTTCAAAAAAAATGGCAAATTATGCTGGCTGATGAAGTTCACAGATGACTGCAAATTAGGTGCCATAGTCAAGTCCCCAAAATGCCCAAATGACGTGGACATCCTACAGAAGGGCTTCACTGAGACAGATGCCTGGTGTCAGAGCCATGGCTTCAAGCTCAATGCCAAAAAGTGCATTGTCATCCCCTTTGGTAAAAACTCTGTACCCGTGAACTACCACATAGGCGGCAGTCCACTTAATGCCAAAGGTGTGATAAGAGACCTTGGGACTCAGGTGGACAGTAGTCTTTCCTTTGATAATCACATCACCACAGTAGTCAGGAAATCCTTCTACGTGACACACCTCATCACGAAAGGGTTCTCATTCAGGAAAAAAAAGTCATTGTTCCCATCTGCTCGGCTCTCATTAGTCCCATTATAGAGTACAACACTCCTTTTGGAATGTACCTCACAAGACATCTGCAACAGCTGGAAAGGCCACAGAAGTACCTCACAAAGAGGATTATGGGACTCAAACAGATGCCCTACACTGACCGTATCAGAAA